>NW_006238946.1:753668-786190 GCF_000226075.1 Solanum tuberosum
TATATATATATATATATATATATGTAATATATATATATATACTGCAAAATGTGAAATAGCGAATACTGAAACATATAATTTTGACCTCACTTCTGACTTCAGATGGTTCTGATTCATTTTATTGGCTAATATCCAATAGGCTCATGCTGAGAATTTTAAAAAGTAAAACTAATGGAGATCTAGTAATTTTGTGTATTTCTTTAGAATTCATTCATAGTCAAATCCTGCTTGAAGTCATGAGGGCTTAAAGTGCATGTGGCCAGTCATGATTGTCATTGCTCCCATCCAAGATTAAAGCCTCTCCCACTCTTGCTTACTGAGAACAAAATTTAAATTTCCATCAGATGAACAGTGGGTGGGCTGGGGGATGTGGAGTTTATACTTAATTTTTCTAGCTTCTGGTAGCCTTAGCTGTACTTTTCTACTCCTCTCCGTCTCCACATACCTACTAGGCTACTACACCTCTGAAATTTACTTCCCAAATTGCTATGTTTCATCACGGTATTCTGTCACTGTTAGCCATTAAAATAATGGTACTTCTCAACTTGTGATATAGGCATGTTTCTTGTGATCGTAATACAGGAAAGGTCATTGTCACTTGATAGGATTGAAGCCTCTTGAACCGCATTTGCAAAACCTTTTGAGAGAATCTTTTGTTCCACCTCAAGTTCAAGTGGCTAATGCTCAAACACCGTTGCCAACAAACTTTCAAACAGTTACAGATCTTGCAGCTCATCCCAGGCCACATTTTCGTTCTGCACAGAGTGGCAACAGTGGAAGAACCAACTGCAACATGGAATTGCCAGCTGTACAGCCTATGACAGGGAATGCAATTGTAGGACCTGGTTCTTTCTTTTCTCGGTGTTTGTTTGATTCACTTTTTTGTTTATGGTGCTTTTACATAGTTGAGAAGTTAATGTTACTATATTCATGTTCCTAAAGATATTAAATGTCTAATGAATTAGTGTCAATTTATTAGAGTACATACATAAATGGCGTTGACTGTTTCATCTCTTTGTTGGTATATCTGCAGGGGTCTGTTAAAGAAGATACACAAATATCCAGTTCAAGTTGCATGTCAATTGATCAGATTTGTGAAGAAAATATCCAACTCTTTAGGAGGTACATGTTTTTTAAAGCTCTCTTTAAGATACAGCCGCACGGCATACATTTTGCCTTGCATGATTGATCAATCATGATGGATTTATACACTTGAGTCATTTGAGAGGTGGGACTGTATCCCCTCAGATTGGATTGTTAATAACGGGAATATATCCATCCATTTTGTATATCTATTAGGGACTTTGTAGGCCAAATTGAAATATCTGTCCTACATATGCTATGCTGGAACTCACAGATAAAATCTTAGTACAAAAATGGCCTTTAGACAATATTTAGCAATTTCACAGATTTGTTACCCAAAGGTTACTGCAACAACATACCTAGTGTAATCCCACAAGTGGGTCTGAAGAGGGTAGAGTGTACGCAGGACTTACCTCTAGAAGACCCTCGGCTCAAGTAATGCATATTAAAGCAATATGAAAAAGAACATACAGAAGTAAAGAAGACATAAGAAATAATAGAGAAAACATTATCTAACATGTAGAAGAAAAAAACAGTAATAACAACAAAATAATGTGATACTCGAAGCACAAGAAACAATAGGTAGTAGTAGAAAAGAAACTACGGGTATACTGCTAATACTACTTATATGAAAGGAGAAACATGTACTGGTTTACCAAACTACCAACAAGCCTATCCGGAAAGCGAGACAATGCTTCACTACCTACTAACATTCTATCCTAACTCTCCTATCTAAGGTCTTTTCCTCAGTAAACTGAAGATGCACTATGTCTTGTCTAATCATCTCTTCCCAATACTTCTTCTGTCTACCTCTTAACTCTCACACCTCCTCATGGGGCATCTATACATCTTTTCTTCACATGCCCGAATCATCTCAACCTCGCTCCTTCATTTTGTCCATGGAGGGCACTCCCACCTTGTCCTGGATATCTTCATTCCTAATCTTATATCTCCTAGAATGCTCACATATCCATCTCACTGTCATGATTTCCGCCACTCTCATCTTCTGAACATGAGAGTTCTTAACTAGCCAACACTCCGCCTTGTACAACAGAGTATGCCGAACTACTACTCTGTTGAACTTACATTTAAGTTTTAGTGGTACATTCTTGTCACACAGGACTCCGGAGATGAGCCTCCATTTTGTCCACCCTGCGCCTATACGATGTGAGACATTATCGTCGATCTCCCATTTCCTTGATTAAAGACCCAAGATACTTGAAGCTCTCTCTCTTTTGCTACCTAGGACTCTCCTAAGTATGCATTGTAATTGTTGTCGTGTTCTCTGTGGCTTGTTTGCTCTTGTTATGTTACTAATCTTTTATTTTTCTTTTTAAAAATTACGTTCTTCTGGTGTGTCGTCTTCTTCTTTTTGTTAGTCCTTTCGGGCTTATCTTCTAGTTCTCTCGTCTACTCATTCTTGCAGTCGACATGTCAAAACCCAAAAACTGTAAGGTGTGACCTGGGTTGACTTATCAGGCGAGCCCTGTACCTGATGCTAAGACAAAGTAAACAATTATAACCACTAAATATAACATAACAGAATATGAACTATCTTTATCCCACTCAGCCAGTATTGTCAAACCTGGTCAGAGAACACATTGCAGGAGCTGCACATGGTTAGATGTAATGCAAAAAGCCGTCTTTTTTTTCTCCTTCATTAGAATTGAAGAGAAGCCTTCAACGTGGTGAGTGGCAGAAAAATCAATGCTTGTAGCGGCACAAAGTGTCTTTTCTAGCTATCAATGAAGCCGGAATGGGTCGTGGAAGACTTAAGTTGAATCCCAATAGAGGCAGAAAATGGCAGGTGGTTCTTCTCTTATGTCTTAAGCCTTGGTGGACAGAGTTACCCGCACTTGTGTTGGTAGAAGGAAGCAAGTCACCATTGAATTAGTTGAGGTGCGCGTATGGTGGCCTGGACACCACATCTATTTTTTTTTAAAAAGTGTTGCAGTGTACAACTGAATTTCAGGGGAAAAGATTCTGCAGAATTCATGCTACTGTTTCCTCTCGAGTTTGTTGATCAATGGATGAGTGACAACCACCACATGCTACTTCTTGTGGGATGGGCCTTCCAATATGAGTACATGATTAATGTTTTTTGCCTTCTCTTGAATTTGGTTTTGCACTAAAATTTGCCTTGGGAGATTTAAACGATATAAACTTCTCAGCCTTTATCTCTCTTACATCTCTTATATTAGCCTAAAATTTCAGGCAGCCTCGATGCAGTGTCTGGACTAAACCTTGTTTCCAGTTTCCTTCTCTATTTTGTATCTTCCAGCTTTTGGCCTCCTTTAGCAACTAAAACTGATTGGCTCTGCAGTTGGTAACATTTTGAATCTTTGTTCCACAGGTGTGAATCATTCATCCAGAGAGAAACCGAGTTGAAACGTACAGTATGTAGCACTTCCATGAGGAGCATGTGTTTGATACATTTAACTTTTCTTTTAATTTATGCTTTTGAAATTATGCGTTCTTATATCTGACATAATTGACACAGATAGAGGAGCTGGAGAAAGAGTTAGAGGATACTAAAAAGAAATCTTCCGAGCTTTCTTTGCGTCTGGAAAGTCAGAAAAAGCTTAAACTTTTGAAACAACTTGGACAGAAAGCATAGCAAAGGATCTTATCCTCTTGTGAATTGTATGCATTCAGCTGGACCTTGACAAATTGATAACCATAGGCCTCTCAATGCCTCTTCCAGGAAATCCTCAATTTCATCTCTTGGTTTCCTTCCCCCCTTCTTTTGTTGAATTTTATACATGGGGTTTTACTTAACTTATCCCGCATTCCCTTTTGAATTTTACACAGCAAATTCTATAGGCTCACAAGTCCCCTGAATTATTTGTACTATTTAGTTTCATTTGTATGATGATTTCAGTTTATGCTGCCCCACCCTCACCCCCTGAAAAAGGATGAAGTAATTATCATCAACACAGGCGCATTAGATTGGTTTGTGTTTCTTCAATTACACATTTTTTTCATTTAAAGGAAAACTGAAAAACCTTCTCCCCTCTAAGCTAGGTTTCATTAAAAAAAAGAATAATCCTTTTCTTGATGAATAAAGTTATACGCTTTGGAGCATGTGAAGTAAAGGTGGAAGAGAATGCTTCTCAGGTCAGCAAGTTCTTTTGTATTGGTGACTATAGCACGCTGGTACAGAGTCATTCTGATCAAATAACCTTTGTTAGTTTCGTATTGTTTGCTAGCTTAGGAGCATGTCCCGTACCTTCCATTTCCCCCCATTTACCAAGATTTGCTGTATGACAAGCTTTTCCAAAACTGCGACGACAAATCTCCAGTTGTTCTCTTCCACGAGTTTGCAATTAGGGTGATCTTTTTTCTACACAGAATGGTTTAACAACTGACCTCCAGACGTGATTCTCTTCTGTGCTTGCTAAAGCTACGTTTTCCATGTGCTTAGATTTCTTGTACTAACAATATATTCCACTGGGAACTTTCTGTATCTTGTCATTCCTTGTGCACCAAAATTATGCAACTAGTTTATTGATATTCTTGCACACATCTGAAGTTGGGTATGCATAGGCATGGTAGCTTTACCATAGTATTGATACAGATTGTGTCCAAGGCACGTCTCCAGATTATCGAAAAATCCCTAGTTCTTATTACGTTGTCCTGTAGACATTCTTTTTAGATATACACATAGAGTGATAAACCAAGTACCTGATAGCTGCATTGAGCTAACTGTCAGTCTTGGAGAAATGTCCAGAACAGGAACAAATAATAGGATATACTATGATATGCCGATGATGCATAGCTCTGCCGTGTTTGGCTGCATTTGACAGGAGAAGTTGCTGATAATCCTTTTATGGTTCTCCCATCATTTTTTATTCTACTAACAACCATCCTTTAGAAAACTCGCTACATAGTTTGTCCTCCTCTTCAATTGGTACTCTATCCCCTTCCTTGAGCCAATGATGATAAAGGGAAAGATGTAAAACAAGTGAGCCAGATCGAAGGAATGTTTTGTACTAATATAAGAAAATATGTTCTAACAATTGATACATGGTGAATTATGAGACACTTTCCTTGATAGCAACCACTATTCTCCACCATACTTATTCATACCCAATTATCTTATACACTAATACCATCTCCATCCAAGAAACAACAGGAACTTCTTTCAATTGACACAATAAAAAAAAACCTATTCAAGTTTAAACATCATCAACAATAATGTAATCTCACAGTGGAGTATGGAAAGATAAGATATACGGCATGTTAAACTTACCCTTGCCTTCGCCTTTTGTGGGAATAAATAGAGAAACTGTTTTTCATGGGTCCTCCATTCAAAAATGTTGCCAGTAGAGAAGAATTATATGCACAAAACAGTCAAATTGGAAAGAGTATTTTTGGGTATTCTTTTGGAAGAAGAGTGACACAAATAGAAAATTTGTGTGGTAGTTATAGCAATTTATTACAATGCTCGTAAGATGGTAAGATCATACCTTCTCAACCCAGTTTTACTGGGCCAGAATGTAGAAGCGGGTTGACCCGGGAAAAAAAATCAAGCCGTAGTCAAACGTTGCAACTCAGTTCTTCATTGAAGTTAAGAAGGGTAGAACACTTTCCTCCTGTGAGTCGCTGATCAGCAAGAAGAAGAAGATGAGGAAACGCGATTTAGCTATTCTGATGCTATCTGCTTTCGCTATTTTCTTCTCTCTTCAGGTAAAATTCATTTCTCTATTCAACCCCATTTTCATACTGCTAGAAAAATCTCCGATCTTCAAAAACCCTAGCGTCTTTGATATCACTTTCCCTAATTGAAAAAAATCATACTTTAAACTGATTTCATTGTCTATTGGCGGTTAATTCCAGCACGAAGGTGACTTATCGTTCAAGGAGGCATGGTATCATCTTTTCGAAGAGTATCCCATCAAATACGAGGCTGAGCGTCTTCCTCCCCCAATTGTTGCCGATCTCAACGGTGATGGAAAGAAAGAGGTCCTTGTCGCCACTCATGATGCCAAAATTCAGGTAATTTTCTACATTACAATCCCATTGGATCAGATACGGATCAAGAATTGACTGTCAGTGGGTGGGTTCCGACTGGTGCATTTACATACCTGTATATAATACGTAGACAATTTGGTTTGTTTAATTAGATAGAAAGGGCTGAGCTGAAACCTACTATACTTTGTGGCTACCTACTTTTCCACTTAAATGATGTAGAAGAGTACTGCTGACATTTGAATAGAAGGAACTAGGAGAGTAGAGGTTCTTGTACTCTGACCCACGGGAAAAATCTGCGACTGCACTGATGAATTAGTCTTAATCTGCCCTTGCATTAGGTCTTTAATTTATTCTTTGTGCCTGGACCGTATGCTAGACTTAACAATTACTGAGCAGCATTTTTTGGCGTGGAGTAGACTTCTTAATCAATTTTTGGATGGAGCTTAATCTAATTTTTTTGCTGAAAAGTTTCTTGTCTATCGTTTGGTTTCTTATCATATGGCATATGGGTATTGGCTAGGTTTTGGAACCACATTCTAGGCGTGTTGATGAAGGTTTCAGTGAAGCACGTTTACTCGCGGAGGTGTCCCTCTTGCCTGACAAAATTCGTATTGTCTCAGGAAGACGAGCGGTGGCGATGGCCACTGGTGTGATAGATAGGAACTATAATCACAGGGAGCCTCGGAAACAGGTCCTAGTTGTTGTTACCTCAGGTTGGTCTGTGATGTGTTTCGATCACAATCTCAAAAAGCTATGGGAGGTCAACTTGCAGGTGCTTTTATGCATGTAGATTCTCACATTTTGACTTACAGTGACCTCTGATATACTTTGTGATAAGCTGATGTTCTATTCGTTCTTCCTGGTTAATTCATTCAGGAAAATTTTCCACATAATGCTCATCACAGGGAGATAGCAATTTCCATAAGTAATTATACTGTAAAGCACGGAGATTCAGGCTTGGTGATTGTTGGCGGACGGATGGAAATGCAGCCTCATGTATGTAATTAGCCTATATGTTTTCTAGAAGTGATCAACCCTGTAAGAATGTAATTTTGAATACAACTTAAGGTGGTATTTACAAAGAAAAAATCTCAGAAGGAAATACAGCTTTATATGATTCAATGACACATGTAGCATTTGTTAGCTAGTCTCTTACCCCTTCTGTAGTTTTTCTTTGAGTAAGTAAAACATCTGGAGCTAAATTTCTCTTAAGTTACATCCTTTCCCTTTTCAGATGCATATTGATCCATTTGAAGAGATTGAAATGGCTGAGAAAAGTGCAGAGCAGCATAGAAGAAGTGCTGCTGAGAAGGAGGTAAACATTCATGCCGTTTTCTATACACATTTCTTCTTGGTCGTCTTACAGTCACTATTATGTATAGCCATGCTTTATTTTTGTTCCCAAATCATCACAGAAACATAATATCATTGTATCAATCATGTTGTTATTTGGAGAAGAAAGAAATAGAATACGGAATATGTGCTCTTCGCTTGCATATTAAGGTCGAGAAGAGATGTAAAAGAAAAACTTATGTGTCGTGGCTTTCACTCAAGGAGTCTGACTTGAAAATGACTTATATCAGTTCTTGTCGTCTAAGCCTGTAAAATGACTATCCCTTTCGTATTTCCGATTTCGCCCTTCAAATTTCTGGTCTGATCAAATAAGAAAAGTAGTTATCTCTCTTTGTCAAATTAAATATCACAGAGAATTATTGTAGATACTTTCACTAGTCCACATAACCCTGCTTCTCATTGAAATACTAATAGCTCCCTCCATGTGCAAAAAGTCTGAGCTTGGACCTTATTCTTCGCCACTTCTTATGATTTTGTATTAAGGTCCTTGGTGAATTGTTTTTTTTAAAAAAAAGAACTGGTAACTTTGTATTCCTCAGCATTAAGGGTATGTTGGCCACCTCCAAATATTTACATTTACTGAAAGTAATTACAGAAGTCATATAAAGTCCACTAACTGAACTTCCTCTTCTATATATTGCTCTTTACACCAAAAACATAAAGAAGTGATAAGCTTCTACTTGATCTTTCGTATTTTACGTTCTTTGCCTTCAAAAATTCTTTCATTTCTTTTCTTCCAAATGTTCCACCAAATGCAGGCAGGTATTATTTCCACCATATCCTTTGACTCTTGCTTTCTTCCCTTCTAATCCAACAACTTAGAAGGTCTCCAGTATGTTCTGGCAAAGATCAGTTCACCTTAGCCATATTGATAAATTATGCCCACACTCATGTTGTCACTCTACAATGAAATAAAGTGATTGTTTGTATCCAAGCCTCCTTACATAATGAGCACCTTGAAGCAATTTAAATTCCCCTTTTTTGTAATGCCTCGTGAGTCAGACGGGCTCTCCTGGGTCCTGGCTACTAGCCAGGTGAAGCACTTCACCTTTGTTGGTACCACACTCTTCCAAATAGATTTCCAGGGTCCTTGGTGAAGTACTTATAAACATGCGAATTTTAAGATGATAGTGCTCATGAATTGTGATTCACATGTGTTAGTGTACCTCCATATAATTAAGGAGAATGGAGAAATCACAATCAATATTCCTGTTATTCCCTATTTTTGTGTGTGGAGTTTTTGTTTGTTGGAGGAGGGAATGCTGAAAATGAAGTGTCAGTTCCTTTGTGAGAGGTTGTTTATATTCAGTTTTATTGTTATCTTCTTTTCATGAATTTTATTGTTTCTTTATATATATATACACACACACTTATGGTAACAAGGTATTCCTAGGCATCCTTTTTATGTAGTTCTAAAATTTGACTTGTTTAACCCAGGCGTCTGAGAATTCAGGAGTTGTGGATTTACGCCATTTTGCCCTTTATGCACTTGCTGGTCGGACCGGCCAACTACGTTGGAGCAGGAAGATAGAGGTTTCCCACTAACTCTCCGTCCCATAATAGGAGCCTTTTCTGTTTCATGTTATGTTTCTTATCTGAAGGAATAAAGATCATTTTAGTAGTGTCCCTTATTTTCCTTTTGTGATTTGTTGTTTTCTGTTAGTTCTAGAATACCTTTCAGGTCTGATATTTGGTTAAGTGTGTATATCCTAGAGTTATCTGTACCATAGTCCAATGTTATAGTTTGTAATTGCATCATTGCTGGTCTGCTATTTGTTGAAAAAGGGCACCATTGAGTTAATGTCAATTTGGAATTGAATATCTTGTCAGAGCTAGCTAGATTGTTTGCGAAAATCTTACACATGCTGATACAACTTGAATTTACTGGGTTTTTTTTAGCTAGTTTGTGATGTGAACTTGGTCAGTTTGGGTATGACTAAACTTGAGAGAAGATATATTTAATCTATTAATGATCTTCCATTTCCTTTTTTTCCTCCTGATATTGCAGAATATTCAATCGCCATCTTCTGATGAATCTCTTTTGATTCCACAACATAATTACAAACTTGATGCTCATGCTTTGAACAGTCGTCAACCTGGGGAGGTATGGCAACATACTAGCTCGATTTTGAATGCCTTAATTACCTAACAATGTGAAGCCAGTTTCTATAGAAAGTTCAGAACTTAGAACTTTCAAGGACCAACAAATGTTATCTTTCCCTACTATTTCTGCTTGCTTGTTGAACAATGTTTTATTCAACTCAATAAACATATTCATCTCTAAGCTAACTTGAATTGTTTGCAATACTAGTTCGAATGTCGGGAATTTAGAGAATCTATTCTTGGAGTTATGCCACATAACTGGGTGAGTATGTCATCTTATTGTTCCATTCTGCTAGTTATTGTGACATATGTTGGTCGTTCTGTTAATTAATATGGCATGTTCTTTTGGACCAGGATCGGCGAGAAGACACCAGATTAAAGTTGGCACATTTCAGGCGACACAAAAGGAAGGCGGTTAAGAAAGTACCTGGGAAGTCCATTACTTACCCTTTCCAGAAGCCTGAGGAAAAGCATCCTCCTGGGAAGGACACTACCAAAAGAATCTCAAATGCTATAGGAAAGGCAGTAAATTATGCAAAATCGGCAAAACCCAAAAAGGTGATGGTTTACTGTTATTTTAGTTCTCTTCGCTCTCACCTTTTTTCTCCAGAATGTCTTGTATTGTATGTCGCTTTTGGCATGTAGAGATAGTCAGTAGAGGTGAGATTATACAAAAACTGGATTAAGCACTTCTAAGCCAGGTAGTGGTTGCTAAAGATTGAGCGAGAGAGCTCTAAAACCTGGAAAGGAAATTCTGAAACAAAACTGTGTTTCTACTAGCCCTCTAAAATTGTAACCTACTTTCCTTGTATGCTTCTATTATTATAATAAAATGATTGTGGTTCAGAAATGAACAATTAAATCCGGATCTTCATCTCCATTTAGACTGTAACATCTTTTCCAAGGTTATACAATATTGCTCACTAAAACAGTGCCTGTTTTGTGAAGAAACTGTATTTCTATGGAACCATCTAATGGAGCAACTGTTTCTAGCTGGCAATTAATTAGAAGTTAGAATCATTCATAGATAATAAGCTAGACTTAGTTGGGTAAAATTGAGAATATTTTGACTATACTGCGTTCCTCAATACATATCAGCACTCGGATCACATTATCCATTCTCATCTTTTTCTTTTGTGCAGCCTTCGCCCTATATACCTACTATTACCAATTATACCCAGCTTTGGTGGGTCCCTAACGTTGTCGTGGCTCATGAGAAGGAAGGGATTGAAGCTGTTCATATAGCAACAGGACGTACTGTGTGCAAGGTATGAACTGCGGCACATCACATATCTGACGTCGTGTACTATGGTGATTCAAGTATTGCTGTGTATATGTACAACATTCTGGTTGATAAAAGTTCTTGATTGCATTGTCTGAGTAAACGGGATCTCGGATAGTAGCTATCTAATAATTGCTAAGCATACTGCAATATCTTTTTTTTCCATAGAATATGCAAAATATCATGAACACCTAGAAAAGATTTTTACACTTTCTTATACCAGAAGATTCTTTACGAGGGAACTCAAGATCCTTTTCACCCTCCATCTTCTTGTCTATTAGCTCATGTCTAATGTGAAGTCATGATTTCACCAGCTTCACCTCCTAGAAGGCGGGCTTCATGCAGATATTAATGGCGATGGAGTGTTGGACCATGTCCAGGTAACATACAACTTTTGATGTATCACGTTCTTCTTTCTCCATTTCCAATTGAAATGATTGTTTCAATTCAAGGTGTGAAATATGGTCATGTTTGTCAAGCATTTTCTTGAAGTTACTTTCTTCTTTTTCAGATTGAAATGAACTATATTGTCCGAGTATCAATTATCAAATTTGGGCTTTAATATAGAGTACTGGATAATCTCTATTAGCTTTGGTATAAGAGCCTTTGCTTAAATGTGAATAAACATGGAATCATGGATAATGAATCTTAGAACAAAGTAGCAAATAGATGCTCCATCAACAGGAAAAACATGTGAAATGCTAGATAAAAACATGCGTAAGATGGATGAAGTTACAAAAATCTTGGAGACCCCAAATAACAACATAAAATTGCACTCGGGAATTAAGCTTTATAGCACAGAGGTTTATAGAGGAAGAGTATAAAATATGCGCCGAGGATGAGATAATTTTGGAGAACACTCTTTTCCTCTTGAACTTATCAGCCTTTATGAATGATGTGTATATATTATGCTTGATCGCAAAAAAGAATAAAAATGAGTGAACGATACATATATGAGGATACTGGATGTTAAAACTGAAAGTGAAAAGTATGAATCAATATTAGGAGAGAAACCAATCTTTCCCATATTTCAGAGACCAAAGAACTACCAGACTAGAATGCAATATAAAGAATTTTGACTCTACATGAATGTTGAAGGGAAAAAATTGGTGGCTCAGTAGAACTGTTAGTCTAATAAATCAATCAGCATTCTAATACGAGCATTTTTTTTACATGAACAAGCATGTTGGTCTAAAGGCAAAAACATGTCCTTTCTTTTCTAATTTTGCTCTTTTGCAGGTTGTGGGGGCCAATGGTGCTGAACAGACTGTTGTTAGTGGATCAATGGAGGTGCTGCGTCCCTGTTGGGCTGTTGCCACCTCTGGTGTTCCAGTGCGAGAACAGCTTTTCAATGCTTCTATTTGTCGTCATTCTCCTTTTAACTTATTCCAGGCTGGTGAATTCTCCAGAGGATTTGGTCACACTTTTGATGCAAGTTCACTGGAGGTAGCAACGCCTATCCTCATCCCCAGAAATGATGGCCATCGACATCGTAAGGGAAGCCATGGAGATGTTGTATTCTTGACAAATCGTGGCGAGGTATTCTCTTAACTTAGGAACAAGAGTTTAGTTTTAACTTTTAACAGTAACACACAATTGTTTCTTCACAGTGAGTAGTTTGAATCCTGAAAAAATGAGTTCTCATGCTATGGACATGCTTAATTTCTTGTCTTCTCTATGATGTTTGGGCACATTCATTTTTATACAATAATTGACTGCTGATTACTTGTACTCTTTTCAGGTAACATCGTATTCACCGGGCTTGCATGGACATGGTGCTCTGTGGAATTGGCAGGTATTGACGGGTGCCACATGGTCAAACCTTCAATCGCCAGCGGGGATGATGGAAGCTGGTAAAGTAGTCCCAACCCTGAAGGCATTTTCTCTACGGGTGCATGACAGTCAAGAATTGATCCTTGCAGCAGGAGACCAAGAAGCTGTAATATTATCTCCTGGAGGGAGTATGTTGACTACTATTGACCTCCCTGCACCTCCCACTCATGCTTTGGTGTCCGAAGACTTCTCAAATGATGGATTAACTGATCTTATCCTTGTCACATCAAGTGGAGTTTATGGCTTCGTTCAAACTAGGCAACCTGGTGCACTCTTCTTTAGCACACTGGTTGGCTGCCTTATAATTGTAATGGGAGTGCTCTTTGTCTCACAGTATCTAAATTCTACAAAGGGAAAACCTAGAGCATCTTCTGGTCAGTGGTGACGAGTGAGACATGCTGAGAGTTTTATAGGGTGGCGTAAGCTATGAGATACCTGACTTCATGCAGAAAACGAACAACCGCAATGGGATTTCAGCCATACGCATTGGGGAAGGGCTTCGGTTCGGCCGAAGGGACTGCTTGCAGAGAAAAAGATTGGAACACTGTAAACTTTTAGAGAGCTCTTTTTGTTCTTAGTCCTTATTCTCCTATAGGTTTGAGTTGTATATTACTGCAACACTTGTTACGTATAAACTATGCCTATTTGGGGTTAGATTAAGGTAACTTTTTCTGTCAACATTTCATCCTTGATGTCGTTTTTCACTTATCTCCAAATGTTACAAGGACGATTCTCTGGGTGCACTATATACATCTTGCTCAAATATATGCATTTTTGAACTCATCTACTGTTTCATAGCTACATCTTCCCCGTGTCTAGGTTGATTGGTAGCAATATAAAACGAAATGTCGTCTGTAAACAGACTCCAGTGTGGCATGTATTATTCATTTCTGTCCAATCTAAAAGGAAAGACGATCATCTCGATGTGATACAGCCCTTTCGATTTTAGTTGGGAAAGGAAAGTCAGTCCTTTCATTCCTTCCTGAGAATAGATCCCCAATAGCTCGCAGAATTTTCTATGAGGTAGAGGCTGGATAAATAAAAGAAAGATAGGCGAGGACCTTTTAATTGACGATGCGTTCCGTCGTCTATTTTGAAACATCTATTTTGAGAATTCCCGGAAAAAGGTGATAATGAGAAAGAGTAAAGAAAAAACGAAAATAAGTAATTCTTTTCTGATTAAATATTTCAAAACTTATATTGTTCTCTCGAGAAAATGTCATAAATAGTCCTTTAACTATAGGAGTAGGTCTAAAATGGTCCCTTAGCTATACTTTTGTTGGGTTTAGTCCTTCAACTATTTAAAAATTTATCAGATTTAGTCTCTTAACTATACATTTATCGATTTTAGATCTACTTCTGTAGTTACAAGAAAAAAAATTATTACCCGCAGGAATCGTTCTGTGCTTGTGTAGTTGCCCTAGATAAGTGTTAGAACAGAGTTAACACCTTGGAAGGTTTGAACTTTGGTATATTTTGTTCTATCTCATCAATTTCGCAACAATTGTAATGTTACAGTACTAATTAAACAAAAAATATTTTTATAAAGAATAAACCATATTTTGCATAAACTCCCTCCACATTTCACAAAGACCTACCTTGCTTAAAACAATACACATTAGATTATCTTGGTGTAGACGTTAGACAATATTTACAACAAGACATACCTTAAAATTCCATGTCAAACTAGATTCGTTTTCCTTCTGGGTCGAGCTCGTCGCACCGGACTTGCCTAATGCGGGTTACCTCTCTTATGTGGTTTGCGAGCTATTGCATAGGAACGGGGTTTTACCCTGTGCGCATCCCAAAGGGTAGCGACTGCGGATTTTCCTTGTTATAAAAAATAAAAAAATAAAAAACTAGATTCATTTTCTTGCTACTAACATTTATATACAGTTAAACGTCCTTCTATAATAATGTCGATTGTCAAAAAGTTTACCAAGAGATTTCTTTTGTTTGATGTGCTTTATATAACCATTATTAGCTAAAATAAAGAAAAAAATAAACTGATGGAGAATAAGTGCAACTCTCTTTACCAAAAACATCACAAGAGGAGTTTCTTTTTGTGCTTTCCATTATTCCTAGTCAGTAGACATTTTGTTTCTATGGCCAGAGAAAACAAAAAGAATTATCGACCTCGAACCTATTCTTTTTGTATCATCCAAATAAACAACAAAATTTGTTTGATTACCAAAATTAATTAATTCATTGTATTTTTAAAAAAAGTTATATGAGTTAACACATCACAAATGAGTTTTTTTATTTAAATATTTTAATAGTTATATGGATTAAATTGCATACTGAACGAGTTAATAATATGCCTAAACTTAAACAAATAAAATATGTCATACTTTCCTGAGCTAATTTTATCGTCCAATTTAGTGAAATTAATCCAAACAACTTCAAAGGAGTATATATGTATATAGGGTCATGTGAGTTCACTGTACATTTCTAGTCTGATACACCCTACTATTACCCCTTTTTTTAATATAACCCTATCTGCCAGTACAAGGTATCGACTAGCAACATGTATTACAACCATTGGATCTAAAAATTGATAGAAATATATAACTGTGTATTTTTTGGAACTTTGTTCATATATAAACATCGTTATTATTACAAACCCTTCACATTCTCGTATATATGATTCCACAAGAGTATATATAAATTTGACCCCACCACAAAAAAAAAATAAAAAAAATATGGGTCCTCAATGAAATCATCTTATGCTTCATCAAAGAATATTTGTAAAAAGAAAAACACACAATGGAATTTTCAGTTCTGGCTAAGCTGCTGCATGTTCTTTTATTTCCTTTTGAAGACCACATTTATTTGCATATACTCATTTTTTTTAAAATTAAAATTTTTGGCAGCATCTTCTAATCCAAATAACAATCATTCTTCTACTCAAGTGTTGAGAAACTTTAGGTTGACCCTATGGAATGGTGCTAGCTAGGGGACCACTCCATTATCTTGCATTGGGTTTAGAGATGATTTCTATATATATATATATGTATATTTATTTATTTTCTTTACAAAGAAATGACATTAATTAACCTAGTAATCCTGCTTAGTGATTAAAAAAAGAAAGAAATAACCCACCCTAAAAGGAAAAGATGCTACTCCTATAATCCTTAATAAGAAATGCTAGTACAGTATATAGATATATAATCTACCTCTTAACACTACAAAACCCTAATTACACCCCTTTCATTAACTTGACTTGTTTTTCAATATCCATTATCATACTAAAATCATCCACTCATTTCTTTTTAATTCGATGTGGAACTTTTCATCACTCCACCTCACGTTCAGGACTAAATTAAACATTCTTCTCTGCTATTATGTAAAGAAATAAATCTTGAGCCTAACTTAATTTCAAAAGGCTAACTCATAAAACAAAGATTGTACAAATCATATTAACAAGATCATTAATTCCTTTTTCATCCGATGTGAAACTTTTCAACACATAATTAATGTGAAAATTTGTAATATAGTGTGAGACTGTCAAAATGATTAATCGGTTGCTAGAAAATATTAGAACTATTGTACGATGGATCCAAACTAGTTAGAAAACTATTTCTAGTTGAAGCATTATTAGCTCTTTCCAATTGTTCCAAATTTTTGTGTTCCTTTAGGACCATTGCAATTACATTGAGGAATATTGGAAAATAAATAAAGGAACATACGTCATATAGAGTGTGAGCAAGTAGGCCATCATTCTAAAAGTTGAAGTGTCAGTCAAGTTGACCTAATCCAAACAAATAAATAGTGGCAGACTATTAAGCCAAATTGGCATCTTCTAATTCAATGGAAACTTTCTACTCTTCTCAAACATCTATTTTAACGAGAGGAAGTTATATATGATTTAATATAACTAGTTAAATCATAATTAATTTCCTACTCCTAAAACGAAATATGAAAAATGTGGGGGGGGAAATTGTGAGTACAAGTACTCTACATGTAATTCCATTCTATGTTAAAAATCAGTCCGTGTCTTCTTCTAACTTTGTACACTATTAGTGATTGAATAGACATGATAAGGGTCAAGTTTAACGTCTACACCAAGGCTCACAACCTATGGTGATGAGTTTAAACGAGAATTATAAGGACTAATTAGTGATTGAGGTAAAGACCTAATAATAAAAGTGATTGAAATTCTCTCAAAATATGACTTTATTAAGCAGACGCATCTTTAGATAGTCAATTTAAACAAAAAAAAATAGGCATATTTTAAAATTCAAAAAACTAAAAGAACTATAGTCATATGGAATGCATGCTTTAATAATTCAATTGTCTGGCATGTTAACGACAAACAACGGTCTACAACAAATTTCCAACATTGTCTAGAGCAAGTAAAAGTATTTGTTACTATTGTTTTTTTCAAATTATCAAGTACTGAAAGTATTTTTTTTAATTATTTCGTACAAATGATGAAGTAATTATCATAAATTTAGGGAAGAAAAAATGTTGAAAGGGAAATTACAGTACATGAGAAAAAACCTGCTTTTGTTTTTGTTGCTCGAGGATTTCTTGAATCTGAGGAAAGTGAAAATCTTTCTTTTTTTGTTGGAACCATGAATTCTATTTTTTTTATTGTCCAAGAATATATGATCGAATCTAATTGTTCAAAATTCACAGAGAAAGTAAACATGCAAACAATAATAGTAGTTGTCAGCATTGGGAATGGGAAAATAGTTGCTCATATCATCTTTCGGCTACCATAATTTAAAACATCACCATTCATACTATATGTTCCCCATGTATTTTTTTGTTCATACATACTAGGTAATATGCTTTTTGTTCCAAAATCAAAATTTAAATTTTATAATTTTAATATTTATTCATGTTCAATGAATTTCTTAAGATAAATATAGTGTTTGAACTAAAGATATTAAATTCAATTGAATTTGTGATCTATAATTTAGCTCCGCTCCTATTTCTTCAACTTCATTCTATGCATGTTCTTTCATTTTGGCCTTTATATGCGTCAGTATCCATAGATATTTATCGTTTATTTCATAGTGATTTGACAAGTTTTCAAGTACCTACTGTCAAAACGACTACCTACCAAAGCTTAGCCAAGTTGAAAAAAAAATCACTAAATTTTTCTGTCTATTAGAATTTCCAAGGTTTAAAAGTTCACATTATTGAATATTAACTCACCCTTTAGTGCTAACTAATATGAGTTTACTAAAATTAGAGAATACTACACTTGTATCATAACACTTGAGTAACATCACGCTGAAATTTTAATTAATTTTTTTTGTAAAAAAAAGGTTTAAACGGTATTGAGTTACTCCACCAATTACCTTGAAATTTATGCTCAGATTCTTTCATGTCGTATCCACTGAACTTATCTATCAATTGAACCCACATCAAGCTACTAATAGTACTCGAGGCACCATAGCCAAACCTATCTTTTTCTAGTTGGATCTCCAAGTTATTAAAATGCTCCAAATTCGACTTAAGCATCTAAATCTAGGTCAATACCTATACTTTCTTCATATCCTACCGATTTGAGCTTCTCTAACTTTCAAATCAATCCATTGAGCTACTAATATTTCTGCACGCTCACTGTTAGTCAAATGAGCTAGTCTCTTTCCCCTCTCTCTCTATATATACACACTCCAAAGTTACTCCTATTGAGCTTTCTCTTTTCCTCTACTTTAGAAGAGAAAAGAATTCACATAAACACCCTATAACAGGTTGTTTGAACACATGTGATAAAGGAAAGTTACGCCTATGTTGTGTAAGAATTAACCAAGGAGATTGAAATGGTACCATCAATTGAATTAAGCGTAGCGTAGGTTAAGATTATATGTGGAACATACGACAAGCAACGTTTCACTTTTTCTTTAAAATCATATGGAAAAAATGAAAATGAGTGGGAAATGCGCAGTATAACAAATTAACATGCGAAGTAGCATAGCTCTAAAATGAATTCATGAGTTACTATCTAAACACTCACGGAAGGTTTGATTCTCAACCTTGTAATTATCTCCCTCATTTCCTTTTCCCCTCCCCACTTAAAGAAAAATCAATTTAGGAAATGATATCTACAAGCACATGCAATCAAATTCCTAAGTTGAAATAATGAGTACTAACATGAGACAGTTCATGTGGACTATATATGGTCCAAAAAAAATGTACTCGAACAAAAAGGAATAGCCCTTGGTTGAATAATGGTTTCTTATATCTAGACCAGACAAGGCCAATGCTGGACCAAACCAGGGAATTTCATTAAACATAAAATGAAAAATTATTCATTGCACTTTTAACCTTGATCTAAATAAATTTTAAAAAGAAGAAAAGAATTCCATTACAATCTATGTTGCTTGGACTCTTCAAAAATAATTATTGTATTTTTAAGAATCCAACACGGGTGCAACATCAAAAGTGAATAGTCCATGACAACGTTAACAATACAACTAATGGATCCCCAATGGGTTTATTATAATATATATATATATAAAAACACATAAACAACAGTTTTACGTACACAATACAAGTTGATATAGATCATCAACCTTTTTACTAAAGTTCGTACGTCAAACAGGGAGTTTTAAGAGCATTCATATATACCATTATGAATTTATGATACAGCACTTAGTAGAACTGGACCATAATTCATAAATACAAGTAATTATATCTTTAACTCATGTTGTCTCCTTCAATTGCAAAATGCATACTCATTTATTTAAAAATTCAAACAATAGCAATTAATGACCAATTAGTATTTGTCATCATAACAAGAAAATGGATAGAGAGGTAATCTCTGATAGACCCTCCGACTAATATTTTTTAATCTTCTTAATTTATGAGATATTTTCACAGAAAAATAGAAGGAATATATAATTAGCACATTTTCTTCCTTATCTAAAAGCAATAGTGACAAAAAGAGAAGGAGAAAGTGACAATATATATATTACCTGTACAGAAATAAGACGTAATATAATTATGGTCTGGTTGGTACAGGTGTTAAACATTGCTGTATCCTTTGAATTCTTGGGACATATACATTTTTTTCACACTTCACGTCTTTTCTTATCTAAACAAAACGAAAATACTGCTCATCTTTTTGTTTTTCTATTCTTTTAACTTCTCCCTAAATTGCTTCTAATTAATGTTCGAACCATTAAATAAACCTATCAACTAATTAAAACCTACGGAAAATTAACTTTTCCAGCTAAGAATACGGTTATTTTCGCTCATAGAGACAAGGTCATTAAAATAAGGTGGTTACTAAATCAATGTGTATTTACATATTATTGTTCTTTTAATACTTCTCCGTCCAAATTTATATGACACATCAAATCAGTTAGATAATACTACAATTAGTTGGAATTAGGACTAGTCTCTAACCCAAGTGAAAGGTTTTAGCTTCATTAACCATATTGAAGACATAACTTACTAATAATGCTTAGGATAATCAAAATCTCAACTGAGAAGAATGTTTTCAGCTATAATATTCACTTACCAAACTTACGTGAAAGTACTTGCTCCTTTTCATTCTGTTCTTTCTATAAAAAAAATGATACTCCTCTATCTCAGTTTATGTGATATTTTTCACTTCTTGAGATTTAAATTATGAGAAGTTTAACCAATAATATTCAAAAATGTATTATTTTTATCCTGGTCACATGTGAAAAATTGCAACATGAAGTACTTCTCATATAATTTTTTAATATTTAAATTACAATTTTATTTTAAAATATTGAATTGATGTACTCCAATTTAAATTCAAATTTAACTTTAAACTTCTTATTTTATCTTTACTGACATATATTTATAGGCACATGAATGCCACAACTAAAGACAATAATTCTAAGTTTTATTTTTTCTTAAACTTCATGCCCCGATCAAACAAACTCATGGAGTAACATAACAAATAATTGGAAGAATTGGCAAAGATGCAACAGAAGAGATAGTAGAAATCTGGAAAATGACAGACTGAGAGGAACAAAAGAGGCCTTTCAATGTAATTCAGATCAGATAGTAACAGGCAACAGCAGGTCAGAAAAATTTGCAACCAAAGGGAAACTATTGAATTTATCTGTTGCACACAGTTTACCACAGAAGTAGACATTGACAATGAAAACAGTAAAACACCTTGACGTATATATATTGTGTACGTAAATGCTCTTTAAACTTATTTATTTTTCTCTCTCTCTTTACATTATGCCACTTAATTAATTTTAACTTAATGCGTCTGCCAATGCATTAAAACCAAACCTGAACCAATCAAAAGCAGCAATCCATCTCTTACATGCAAATCAAATCTCTTAGATACTCAAAAGCTAATTCAAGATACAACGGACATAACATAGCAACAAGCCAACAACACATAAAAATTCTCTTCTTTCCACAGAATTTTAACACAGTACTGTAAGTCTAACAAAATTTACTGTCACCTTTTTTAAAAAATCAAGATTCACATGTCAATTATATACAGGCTTTATAGCTAGCATAAATAGGTAACCTATAAACTAATAAATGAGTAATACGTAAAAATAACATGAGTGTACATGAATATGTTAAACTCTTTACCATACACATATGAAGAGAAGTTAGAAAATGTAGATGAACCAAAGGAAGAAATACCTCCTTGAGTGTCACTACATCTCAAAGGGTTGAGTGCGATGGATAAGATCTCATCACCCTTAACTAATGAGGTCTCAATTTCATGACTTGTAAATCAAAAATATGCTTATAGAAAACACTTTTCTGCTCAAAGAATTGTGTATAGGTTGCAAACTCAGATTAGTCGAGTTCCAAATTTGATACTGGGCAGTTGATGGAAACCAATTATAAAAATTAGTATCATGAAAGATGGCAGGCAATACTACACGTTTATTTCTTTGATCATGAGAGGAACCTTGAAAACATGTCATTTGAAATTCACAAATTCCATATTTTCAAAATTGACTAAATGAAAGTCAAACGAGAAAATAGTTTGGAAAAAATTAGTAGCAATAGCTAGCTTAAAACAAAAGGACAAAAATCCAACATTTCAGCTCAAAGGGAGAGACTTTATAAGAAATTTCATGAGAATTAATGGAAATAATCCAACTATGATTGAAATTAGAACTTGAAAACTAAACATCATCCCCTTCCATTCTTTCAATTTGCTTCTATTCCAACCCCTAGAATTTTTCAGCCTTAACGACTACTTACTAACATAAATGTATCTCATTACAGAGTAAAAAGTCAAATGTCAATTTTTTTCGGTGTAGAAGAATATTGAAGCTCATCAAGATCTTGGAGGTGGAAAGAATTGCGTACCAGCAATGAAAGTGTTGAGAGGAGCTGGATATAATGAAGGATCCAGATAAGGTGAGGCTTCGGGTGCTGCACCAGCACCGCCACCACCACTGGTAGCAGCTGATGTGGCGGTGCCTGCAGCACCAATAAGGTTATGCTGGTGACTAGCGCTTCCGCCACCGGATGAGCTTTCACCAGCAGCCATGTACTGATTCTCCGGACCTTGATCATATAGAATTCCTTTAAACACGTGGCCACCAATGTTTACGGCTGTTTGATATGCGAATTGATCATCGGCATCGTCAACGGAGCTCATTCGAACGCAGTGAAATACGGCATTTGAAGTTACTTTTGCTGGAAAATTCCCCACTTCTAACCCTAACCACATCAAAAACAAATTGAAGTAAGTTTAATTGGTTCCACAAGAATTTGCGTAAAATGAGGTAAAAAGAGAGGCATGTGGCTACACAGATATCAATAGCATAAAGAGAAGAGAGAGAGAGAGAATAGCGTCTTCTTTGTCAGGATTACCAAAACACAGTGATGAGAAGTTTGAAAGATGAGAAAAAGCAAAAGCTGTGGTTTTACTATTTAACTACAATGGAAGCTCGTTTTTGTCTTTTGTACCCAGTCGTTTGTCAAAAACAGTCTCTCTATCCCGACTACTTTTGTGTCGAGAGTCTATCGCAAACAATCTCTGTCATCATGTACTCTCCCAGAATCCAGTCTTAAAATTATAAGTATTGAGTATGTTTGTTTGATGTTGGGAACTCTTTTTTTTCTTCTTCATAGTTTTCATTATGATATTTTGTGAATTACTTTGTACGAATGTTAAGCTTTTAGTCCTTTATATGAAATTCTTGAGTGTGTATATATATATATATATATATATATATAGATAGATATTTCTGTGTATAAGGAATTAGGAAAGACAAAAAAAGTTTACCAGAAGTACTGGAAGGTATTATACGAGTGCATACAAGAGAGGAAGCACTTGGATCCTCTCTTTGCCTTTTGGGGTTATCTCTGTGCAGCTGCAGCGTTTGCTGCTGCTGCTGCTGTTGTTCTTCTTCTTGCTGTTGCTGTAAAGTAGAAAGCTGTTGTTGCCTTTCTCTCCTTTTAGCGGCTGGAACCCAAGTGCTTCTCACATGGGTTTGGCACTGCAAGCCTCGGCTCTTGCAACAAGTTCTACATCTCATGTGGGTACAATCTTTCTTCGCTTGATTACCACAATCTTGGCAGCTAATTCCCCCTCCTCCACTCCTCATCATCACCAAACCCGATCCTCCTCCTCCTCCCGAAGGAGGGTCGTGATCGGGCCGAGCCACAGCAGGATAACCGCTATGGCTCGGCCCGATACCTAATCCCACAGCCGCTGTAGGATAAAGATCTTGAAGCGGATTAATTGGATGGCGAATCTGAGGTTGGGAATTAGTGTTTTGCCATAACTCAAAACCTCTGTAGGTTGTGGGCAAATCTTGTTGATGATCATTTCTGTACAAAAACCAATTACTTTCTGGAGCAATTACAGTAGGAGGATTATTGGTGGTCTCCTGCTGATCTTGGCTGGTACTTGCTGCTCCACCACCTAGTGAAAAGAAGCCAGCCATTTTGTTGCCTCCTTTAAGCCTTTTCCAAAATTCAATTGTGACTGACAATCCATAGCAGATCACGAACACTGGGTTTGATTATGACCCAAGAATGATATGGGTAGGTACCTCTCCCTTCACTTTTTTCTTGATTTGTGAGTATAATAAAAGAAAAGAATAAGTTTTTTCTAAAAAAAAAATAATACCAGTTATTGTCTGTACTATATAAGCGCGTGACAGTAAGAGAGCATTTGGCTAGATAAAAGTTGCAGCTTTTATGTAAAATTTTCTTGGACAGACAAAGTTGAGGAAGAGAGAAGACTTTTGTAGATAGAGATAAATCACAAAGAAAGAGATGGAAGAAGTAGTAGTCCTTTGATAATTGCTTTTTAGGCTTGTATTATGTGGCTTGTGTTTTGGGAGCATTAAAGAGGTAGACTTGCAACTCTCTGCAACGCCGCCATGGCCAAAAAAGCAGCAAACGTCTCTCTCTCTCTCTCTGCTCTTTCTGTTCTGCAAAACACACACACACACTAATTTAAGTTTCTACATATACATACATACACAGGGCCAGTGCCAGTACCATTCTCTCTCTATAAACTCACACTTAAAATCGATCGGTGGTTGTAAAGTTTTTTTGTGCTTTTACTAAGCTAGTGTTCTTTCTCTCTCACAATTACTTACTTATCATCCTATGGTTCTAAGACAAATAACATTCCAATCTGTCGGCTATTCTTTTGACACGCGTCGAACACTCAGCAGTTGCTTCCTTCGGCCTTCGTACCTCCAAAAACCTCCTGCTTTATGTCTCTATCCATTTAATTGTGCGTTAATGAATACAATAAGATAGTTTATATTCTTGTTCCCTTCATTTTTTGTTTCCTAATTACCATGCAATTATCCCCTTAAATTTTAGATTAGCATATGACATACTACCTTCTCAAATATTTTTTACTGAAATTAGGATCCAAGTTTTAAAATGCTTTATTTTTTCAAATATATTTCACTTTTTTTTGTTTTGTAAATCATGAAATATTCGTAAATTTGACATAAAATTATTTTTTTTATAATGAACTAGAAAATATCATATTCTAAAATTATAACATGATACTATTATACTTTAATAAAAACTAATATAATATAATTACGAGCTACTACAATTTTTCAAATGAAAATTACTTACGAAGATCTATAGGTACAAAAAAGTAACTAAATATAATGATATTAACTAATTATTTTTTAATATAATCATCCAACAAACAATCTCTTCACAATCAACATGCATTTCCAGATCAAATGACCGAAAAATGATACATGAAAATTAGTTGGGATAATAAATAGATGGTCTTCTAATTTTTATAAACTATAAAATTTGGGATAAATTTAAAAAGAAATCTAAGGATAGGACCAAAAATAAGTGTTTAGACGAGCATTATTTTATTTTTTGAAATTCAAAAATAGATTAATTGATAAACTTGAGAGATACACCTTCTGAAAATCAAAATGAATTTTAAATTTGTAACTGCTAAAGAAGTGGAGAGAATTTAGGGATAAAATGGAGGAGTGAAATGGGGAATGGGAAACTTGGGTGTAGGCTGAAAATACGAGTGAAATATTTATGTATCCGGAAGATTTTTATTTTTGTAGTATTGTAATATTCATTCCATCCCTGTATGTTTTTGGGTCCATTTGGTTCACATAGTAATGATACGGAGATTATTTTGTTATAAATTATTTATGTAAAAACTAATAATAACAGTTTTTTTATTAAGGTTACTAACAAAAAAATATTGTTATTCTAGAATGATTTCTCACACTTATAAAATTATGTCGGACATATTTTTATTTTTGTTGTCACTAATATTTAATTTTTATGTTCTCTTCTTAAAGAATTAATTAATTCCTGTTTCTATCTTTCGATCGGCCACATGCATTTCATTAATGTCATTAAACTTCTTTAAATTATATCGTTCTAAAAAATATAGGAAAAAGATATTTGTCTACTCTGTTTTAGGTTAGTCTTTTCCATCTTTATTTTTTTTTCAGATTTCGATAACGATTCTTCATTTTTCGTTACAGCTCTTCTTCTGTTAGTTTATATACTTCTACTTTTTCTTTTGGGAAAAAGACCCAATATACTCCTTAACTTTGTCATGAAGAGCTAATATAGCCTAAATATATCTTTACTGTTATCTAAATGACTCACCTATACCTTTTTCTTCTAACTGAAGTGAAAAACTAAATTTTAATTTAATTTTTAATTATTTTTAAAAATATATATATATAATCCCATATGGGTATATTTAATCCTCCTCATTTTAAACTTTTTTTTGTTTCAATGACTAGTTTATATTTATTATTTTGATGATCAAATTTATTTATGTTTCACTAATATTCTTGTAAAATTTATTATAAATGACCTAAATTATTTTTTTTTAAATACAAAAACTAAATTACAATATAGCTGAAAAAATAGTTTTAAATTACAATAGTCACACAAAAAATAGTTTAATTTTTTTTCTTTACACTAAGGAATGAAAGAAAAAAAACAAAGTAAGAAACTCAAATAATGATAATCAAAGAAGTCAAAAAAATAATTTATGTATGAAAAAAGATTAAAGTATACCTTTTTTGTTTTAAAAAAAAGATTAAAATATACCTTGAACTTTGCAAGAAGGATCATATATACCTCTAAATGATTTTAAAATTGTCAAAAATATAAATTTAAAACTAATTCTTCATTTCCGTTAAATGAAGGGTATATGTGAGTTCATTTTGTAATGGTAGGGGTTTATGTGAGTCGTTTATATAATGGTACGGATATATATGAACCACTTTCATAACGAGGAACATATCAGCTCCAAATGGCAAGGTTAAAAGGTATATCAAACGTTTTTTCCCTTTTCTTTTTAACTTTCTAAAAGCTAAAATAATAAAATAGTTGAATTAAGGAGAATATGATTACAGTCGTAGTGCACAAAACATGGGAATATAATTTAATTTTATGTAACATATATATTGAACTAAAGTGAATGGGATAGTTTGTCCACTGGTAAAAAAATTGTTATAGCTTTATTTCACTAAGCTTGAAACATTACAGTGGATATAAGTTTAGCTCATGCATATATGCATCAGATCATTACTTTAAAAAAAAATTAGTTTTTTTCACTTAAAACAGGAAAAAATAATTAAAAAATTAACATAAGTCGCAAACATGTCTATTTGTAGTAATTACGACTAAGCAAACCTAAAATATATAATGAATAAAACTTACTATCAAGTTTAGAGGGATCAAAAGGTATTTATGTCAATTTCAAATAAATTCTTTTGTTTAAATATTTGACAGAAAAAAAAAAAGTGAAATATGTCGGATCAGCAGTCCATGACTGGTAGGGATGGCAATTGGGCGGGGCCAGGCGGCGCGGATTTATTTAAACCCACAAATTTTTTAATTTGTTTCGCTTCATTCCGCATAATATTTTTTTTCATTTTCAACCCGTCCCACCCCACCCGAAAGACCCGTCCCATGAATTCGCCCGCATAATTTCTTCCTTATATTCTTTTTCTAGTTAAATTTTATATTAAAATTAAAATTCATAAAAATAAATTCATTTTTTTATTAAGTTTTATTAATTTAATAGATAATGACTTAAAAAATTATTTTTTTGATGTGAATTGGGAACATGTAATAAGTTGTATTATTTTTCGTTGAACCATTCTCATTTACTATCTTGAATATTTTGTATCTTTAAACAAATTATCTTAATAAATAATATTTTATCACTCTTATAACATGTAGAAAGTTAAAATTAAGTTTGAACCCATATAAAATCACATATAAACTCACCCAACCCCATTGCCATCTCTATTGACCGGCGCTTATCACCAATTCCCTTCGTCTCATTTTCTTTTTATTACGTTTCAAAAAGGAAGTTACATTTTTATAATTAAAAATTAATCAAGTTTACAATTTTAATTTTATTCTTTCTCAAATAGAATGTCATTTTTTAGAAATTACAAATAACTTAACTTAAAAATATCTTTCACCGTTAATGATGAAATTTATATTCAGGTAAATATCTATAATTTGTTTTAAATCACTAATTTTTTTAACAAATTGTGTAAAGTAAAATGATATTCCCTCCATTTCATATTAACTGAATTTATGAGAAATGAACAATTATTCAGAAAAACATTTAATGTCATAATTTAAAATTCATACTTTCTACTTTTGTGAAATCATAAATATAACTTTGCAAATTGTGCAATTTATCTCTTAAAGGGTATCAAACTTTATTAAAGAAAACTCAAATATATATAAAAAAAAATTCAAATTCATCTTAGAACTTTGAATAACTCAATTATTTTAAACAATAAAAATAACCCCAAAAATTCAATTAATATTAGCTATATCCAACAATAGTTGTCCACTATTGACTTTGCACACTTGTTAAGAAACTATAAATAGAAGGTAATTTTACTATAATTAATACTCCCTCGGGGGGGACGGAGGGAGAGTAGTTAGCGCACCAATTATATTTGCTCATCACAAGCAAGCTAAAAGCATTCCATATTCCACGTCCTGTCATATAAGGTAATTTATATGGAGTTTAGATTGAAGAATCGTACTCTGAAATGAAACAAATAATTTTCTCAACAAATAAAAGCGCAAGCTCATTCGGTAGTAAAAAAAAACTTCTATTCATTTGTTTATCCAGGGTTCGAACTTGAGACCTCTAGTTAAGGATGAAGCAATCTTACCTCTACATCACAACTCATCTTGGTAAAAGAAGAAGGACTTTATTATAATAATAACTAGATACACATGTTTTCGTAACCCTTTGGTACAAATTATTTTGTTTTGATACTTTGTTTTAGTAATTCTAGTATACTATAGTTCTTATTAAATTAAATCTATCACAAAATATTTTTGTCATAGAGTAGTACTTGTAATAATGTTCTCCACGTAATTAAACGGTCTAAAGGATTGTAAGATATCTTTAAAAAGTCCAGAAACTTCGGAGAAGTAATCAAAAACGGATTTAATTATATTTTTATCACCAAAAACCATTTAAACCTATAGTTTTATTTGAGTTAGCAAACCTCCACTTAATTAACACCTATATAATTTTTTGATTAATTGTGTATAGTATTAAAAATGCTGCAATAATGAGGAGTAAACAGTATAGTATAGAGATGATTCCATCAATGTTTTTCTTTTCCCCCCATTTCCGGAGAAACTTTCAAATTTTAATAATTGTTGTTTTCACGAGTGACTTTGAGTGGACCATTTTTAATGTTGCACAAGGGAAAATGTATCAATTTTTACTAGTAAGTTATATATCTCCTTATCTTTTTTCTATGTACAATAGTATTACTAGTAGTATTATAGATTGGGATTTTCCACGCGTTTGTAGTTTAAATAAGTCAACTGTAAAGGGTACACCAATATGTAGACGTCTATAAATTACACGAAATATTATGAAGTAAATTTAGCTACATAAAACATGAAATATTGTTCCCCAAACTAATTAGTTAACTTTAAAACAGCATGAAATTTGTTTTCTTTATTAGTTTTTAATCCTAAATCCCCTTGTTTGTTGTTGGGAGGTAAGATTTATGTCTCGTAATTTTAAATTTACTATAATGTACAAGGTAGGGGTCCAGACTAAACCCTTGGTCACAGTGGGAGGTGAAAGTACTAGTGGATGGATTATAATTTAGTTGAAAGGGATGGGGGTTGACTAGTACAGTGAGAGAATCTAATTTTTTTTAACAAGATACAATTCAAATTATGATAATTGTGAATCTATGATTAATAATATATGGAACCTTGCCCCCCACCTCTAATTTCCTTCGATTTAGATTCGCCTTTTGGGAATAGAATGAACCGAATCAGACCCTTCGTAATCTCCTCCCCAGTCACTCTAATTTTTGTAAGATTGGAATAGTATCTAAAGATATTTGCATATTGCCAGTTGCACCTGCATTCGTAAGAAAAAGTACTTGGAATCAAAATGATCTACTAATTATTATTTTTCATTGCAGTTTTAATCTTTTAAATTTATCAAAAATCGGAATTTTTTAGTTTAGTTAAATATTTAACATATTTTGAGATATATTTTTTGTTACTTTTCATCTATCTTTTTGTGTGATGTAGTTTTCGATATCGTTGAAATTTTATGTCTTTGTTTAAAATAAAAACAAGGGAGAGTCTCGTTAAAATGCCAACCTTTAACAAACTTAAATTACCAAAAGTGTTAAAAGGAATATCATCAAGGGATATTTTTGTCATTTTTTCCTTATTAACCCCTTATTTTGATGTGGAGTATGAGAAATTGACATGGTACTATTTTATTTTATATTTTAGACGTGGTAGTATTACTTTAGGGTGTGGTCAAACCATCTAAATTTTAGAAACCCTATTAATTTTTAGAAATCATGTCTCATTACATAAATAATCTTTTAATTAATTATGTTTTCTTTATAACAAATTAATGATTTCATTGATCCGATCATTCGACTAATTTAAATTTGTGTTATATATGCATGATTCATAAAAGAAGAAAGCACTTTTAAGTAATAATTTTCAACATGTTTAAACTTAAACATGAAATCTTTAATTAAAAATAAAACAATTCAATATATTGCATGTTCCTTAGTACTAGTTATTATAATAAGTGATATTCCTTCATTTGACACTCATACGCTTTCTTCAATCCTTCCTTTATTCTCTTCTTATACTTGAAGATGACTTAAGTGGAACCTCTCTTTATTGTGACCGATAGATGTCTTGCTTCCTCCAATGTCCATATATTCCTAGTTTTCTTTCTCAACGATACACTTTCCATAATCAATCCACGAATTATAGTCTATCATTTACTCTATTTGTTACAAATTGTCTGTTATGTTTTTTTTAAGGCATTGAAAAACACTTATTAGAAAGGGCTTAGACTATTTTTCCTTATTTATATTTCAAGATATAATCTTTTTTTCTAATGAATATTTACTCTATTTATGTGTTATCACTCATCACCACATAGTTAAGATATTTATAGGCATAAAGAGCAATTACAAGTAATGATAAAATGGGGATGAAACAAATAATATTGTCTTGAACTTCGAAAATAATAAATAATTTGAGAGAATTATTTTTAAAATCACGACAGATAATTTGAGTCGAATGGAGAGCTGACTTCAATTATTATGCTAAACGAAAATTTAATTGACTGCCTTTTTGATCGAATGGTAATTAAATATGTCGTGTGAAGTAGAACTAAATATGGAGTATTTGTTTTTTTAACAAGAAAAGAGTTTAGATCAGAAAGGAGAATTTGTTTAAAATGTCGATGTGACACCACGCAAGTCAAATCATAATTTCGGAATATTATCTAATGATTAAGGAAGACTCAAATAAAATATTAAGAACATTGTTTAAAATTGGTTACTTGGTGAGTAGTATTTGTTTAACATCAGTATTCAGTCCTAAGAAATATTCTTTTATTGTATAATGGGTTTTTTTTTGTCACTTTAAAATGAGAGAAAAATACCATCTTTAGTAATTTAAAGTAGCTTATGAGTATTAAAATTTAATTTTCAAAAAGGTATATACATATTTATTTGATTTGGTTTAAATAACTGAGAAATTGATCTAGATGTCAGAGATAGAATTAAATAAAAAAAAAATTCTAATCACATAAACTTTTAAATATTAATACAATTCGATATCAAAATAGATAAAGGTCCAAACTCCAAAATTTAAGTCCTAGAAATGAAAAAAAAGAACATCCAGGTGTTTGGCTTAAAATATTCATATTCAAAACAAATAAAAGATTTATACAGTTTTCAATTTAAGTGTGGAAGTTTGGAATTAATTCATTCTTAATAACCATGTGTAAGGTGGTAGTTAGTTGGTGCATAGGAGAGAATCTATATAGAAGTTGGGTCAGCTTTTGCCATGTGATTCTCAATCCAAAGGATTCTGAGGACATTTAATAATGAATATTAATTTAAATATTTTTATAAAAATATAATAAAATACAATTCCAATTCTATAAATGTTAAATAAAATAACATAAATATTTAGAATCATTGGCCAAATACGCCTACTAAGATTGGATCCTAGGTTTAGGTAAAATAGTATTGTTTTTTTTTTGGAATTTCAGGATAACCCGCAATCGCTATAATCTCTGTCACAGCCTCTGTCCTTCGGGTGAGCACTTTGTGCGCACTGGGTAAACCCCCCACTGTGTAATAGCCTACAAATCACACAGGAGATGTAAACCGCATTAGGCAAGCCCTATGTGACAAGCTCAACTTAGAAGGCATTGAGGGGGGATCGATCCCGGGTCATTCATGTGGATAACCACCCTCCAAACCAACTGAGCCATCCCGAAGGACTAAAATAGTATTGTTAGTGCAACTAATTATTACTATATACCGAATAAGGATATGGTTCCATTTAATTAGTTGGGACAAATTGCGATACGCCTTTAAATAATTATTTTACGTGCCTCTATAAATAATTGATCCTATGGAATATATTTTCATGCTTAGTGCCAACTTTGAATCCTTTTAAATGATTTTGGCCCGTTTATTTATTTCCAGTAGGTCATTGTTATTTCATTCAAGCTAGAGTATTATTGGTGATACCCTAAATATAAAACAAAATAGTAGCCTATATAATAGATTGCTAATTAACATTATATATACGTTTAAATAGTTGGTGCCTCTGCAAATTAACTGTCAAAAATTATACTAATATAATAAAGGGCCAATCCTAATTCCTAAAGGGAAAAGGCTCAAATATGCCATCGAACTTTCAGAAAAAGCTCATTTATATCATCTGTTAAAAGTTTGGCTCATCTATGTCATTACCGTTTAAGAAAAGGCTCATTCATGCCATTATTTTTTAACAGTGATTTTGCAAAACCATTTTTTACACGTGGCCAATTATAATTCGGTCACGTCATTATTATTTTTATAAAAAAAAATCAAAATTCTGAATAAAAATTGAATTATAATTCGGCCACGTCATTATT
>NW_006238946.1:786329-811486 GCF_000226075.1 Solanum tuberosum
ATTGCAAAAATTGAATTAAAAAAAAATAATGATGTGGCCGAATTATAATTCAATTTTTGTTCAGAATTTCAATTTTTTTTTATAAAAAAATAATAATGACGTGGCCGAATTATAATTGACCACGTGTAAAAAATGGTTTTGCAAAAACCACTGTTAAAAAATAATGGCATGAATGAGCCTTTTCTTAAACGGTAATGGCATAGATGAGCCAAACTTTTAACGGATGACATAAATGAGCATTTTCTAAAAGTTCAATAGCATATTTGAGCCTTTTCCCATTCCTAAACAATATCGAAAAGGAAAAAAAAAAGATTGCAAAGGAAATGACAATGACTGTTTATTTGAACAAATACATTTTTTGTTTGTTTGTTTGTATAAACGTTTTGTTTGTGTATAATTAGTCTATTCTTGGGTTGATCGATGATAAATGACTAAACGTTTCGCAAAATATATAAGGAATTATTAATTATGAATTACTGTAATTTGAACGTGCTACTGATCTGTAACGATGGTGCCAAATGAGGAATTTTCATAAATAGAGCTATTAGCGTCCGTTTAGGCAAAATATAACCAATTTTTTTAAGGCATGACAAAATATGTTGTACCTGTGCGGCCGTGTCCATACAAAATCTTATTCTAACTTAAATCGTGTGGATATTGTATCTGATTGTAATTGTATGTGTGACAAACTGTTTAAAGTAAAAATTGGATGTACGCCAATTATATGTGTATGTATGTATTTTCAAAACATAAGTTATATATATATTTGAAGACATCAAGTATAGTCTATATGTGTGGCCAACAGAATCCAACCTACGTGTTTTCAAATTGTACGTGCCCATCACTGGCTGGCTAACTGTATGTGATCGGAGGTTGTACGTTGTATTAATTCAGAATGCGACACTGAAAAGGTAAACGTAATAGCAGCCCCCACCATACTGTGTCACATCTCAAGACGATGGAGCTCAAAATTATATTTTAAGTCAGGTGAAATCAGATGACTTTGAATGAATATTTAATTCAAAACTTTGTTAGTACTGTTGACGATATTCATATTCATAATATGGAATACATTACCAATTTCTACATCACTAAGCAGGTGAATTCAATATTTAAAATTAGTATTTTATTTTTGTAAGTATACACTTAAAATTATTTTTTATTATATTAAACCCACAAAATTCATTCTAGATTTGTCTCTGACTCCGTCTCCAATCCGCTGTATATATGCAAGTTGAACTTGGACCATCCTTCAATCCTCCACAGGCTGATTAGTCTTCCCTAAAACAATAGCCCTTTAGTCAGTAGCTGTCGAAACTTCTCAGAAAAACTGACTACATTAATTTTTCTTGCCAATAAAAAGTTTGAAAGCTATTGATCTCATAAGATTTTGAGAAACTTGTATGGTAAATAGTCAATGCAATAAAACGTCCTATCACGAACTTTTTTTTAATGTTGTTATCAAACTTTTTTAGATTTGTATTGTAACTATCCAACAAAGGTTATGATGGAGCGGTCAGTACTCCATTTTTAATCAGAAGTCTCACATTCGAATCTCGAGTCTCCTTTGTTAGGAAGCGTTTTACCTTCCAATATGGGACTTTCCAACACGAATTCAGATTTAATCGGGTTTCAAAGTGAGTATCAAACACCGGCGGAAACCAAAAAAAAAAAAAAAAAAAAACTAGAACCACAAAACTCTTGCTCGTTACTTTTGCTCTGCTTTCTCAATATTAGTCAATTAGAACCACAAATCTGTGGTCCATTATTAATTAAATAAGTTGTTGACTTAAGAACACATCCAGGTGTGGAGATCAAAGGGTCAAAGTCCCTCAAATCTTCTTATTTAATTTTGTATCTATATATATAAACCCTAATAGATTGTCCATAAGTTATTTTGTGGACCTCTTTTTTGCCTTTATGCGCAAAAGTAACAATAGTGGTACACTAGATGAATTAAGCAAATGTTACGAGATGTCATACATATTGTGTTGGTCAATTTTTATTACTTATCCCTTAGCTCCTTGTTTTTTCCTAAATCTCTTCTTGTGTGATAGAGAAAGATAAAGAATATATAGGCTTTGTTTTCGATGAAATGCAATAGCTTTTTATAGATAATCATGGATATGTATATGCATATGTATCCTCCCTACGATCGAAACTATTAATTAGGTATGCTCGAATTAGTTGTCATATATGTTACACTATATTAAAAATTATTTTTAACGGCAGCTTGCAATTAATTAACGGCAATTAGTTGTCTTTGTAAATGTCCTTAAAGCTTGTAGCAATATTGGACAAAATGATAATAAACTAATGACGATAAGGGTTTTAGTACTTTTTGTTAATAGATATATTTATTGTCATTAAAAGTTATTTTTATCATAATATTAGTCAATAATACTAATTAGTAACCTAACTAATCAAACAAACCATGTTCGATCATACTTCGATGCATTCACGAACCATCACTTGGGACTCATCATTACCCAACATTAAAGAATATGAATTTTTGAAAATAATAAATGTTGTACAATGTACAACCTTATTATATGTGTGGAATAAATAATATCAAAATATTTTTTTGACATGCTAGCGTAGAAAAGGTATGCTAGAATGATATCAAAATATGTCTAGTATTTCTCGAGCCGTGTGTGTATTTGTTCCCTCTCGGGTCCACAACACCTCTTTCCCCCTATTGTTTCTCTTCCTTCCCTTTTCTTTTTAGGTCTTCGATCTTAAAATATTTGTCGTATTTTTTATTTACATATTTTTAAAAAAATTATTACCTAAAATGAATGTTTTATTACTTTATTTTTATTTATATCATAAGAAATGATCTTTGTTCATTTAATATTTCATTCATTTATATTATAATTGAGGTGTTTATATTCTTCAAAAATAATTACTATCAAGAATAAAAAAAACTATCTTGCACATCTATAACGACAAATATTTTGAGACACGTATTTTTTTAATAGCTAAAGACGAACGAATTTTGAGGCCGAAAGATATACGATACTAATCCCTATTTTTCTTCATTCATCAAGAATTACTCAGTTAACTTTTCCCACTAATGTTTTTTAAGTATCTATTTAAAATCATATATTTTGAGTAACTTTCACATATAGCAAACATAAAAATCATATTTGTATGTTATAGTTATAGTTTGCATAATTGAGCTTCATAGCAAATTTTATATTTGCTATGAAACTTTTGATTTGTATAATTCTCTAAATACATCCAATTTTATATAAATTGTTCAGTTTTGTATAAATTCATTTATACATTATAATGTTATAATAAGATTTGAATTTGTATAATTATAAGTGTATATGATGAAAACATATGTATTTATATTTGTATATACACTTTTCTCTCGCTTTATACAAACACACACATTTTATACATTTTATATCGAATCAAATGACAAAAAAATAGGATGTTTGTTGCGAATTACAAATAAAATAAACTATGACAATAACATTTAATTTGAATTAATAGTTTGTTACTTCATACAATTTTCCCTATTTTATATACGTGTTGTTTTTAAACAAATATTAAGAAATTAATGTTGAATTCACACCTATTTTAATTTTCTTGCTTGAATCTTGTCACACAACTTGAAACTAGTGAGAGAATATTGCTCCTAAGATTTACTGATTATTTTCAAAAGCACTTCTGTAAAATCGTTTTTAGAAAAGTACTTCTGTAAATAAATAATTTGTGTTTGGCTAATTCGTTTGATAAGTATTTTTTATAAGTAAATTGTAATTGACTAATCTTTTTTTTAAAAATCTTTTGAAACTCAAATTGCAATAAATGGCAAGTATTAATGTACTTTTAATATTAAAAATCTTTATAGAGAGAAACTAGTTTAAACATTTATTACAAAAAAATAAATTAAATTTTTATTTTTATTAAATTAAAATATTCATATTCAAATTTTCAATCAATATAATACATATTTTGGTGGGTTGAAATCTTTAATAGTTTCTTTTTCTAATCTTGCAACAATATTGTTGTTGTCTTTTTTGTAATTTTGCAAAATAATATGCAAAATAATAAATACATAATAATACATAAACGTAAAATAAAATATATAATTTATTATATAAAAATAAAAAATAAAATTATTAAATTGAACTTCCCAAACATGTGAGATATGTTAATTAATTAATAAAGAGATATATTGATAAATATATATAAATCAAAGGGATATTTTAGTTTGAAAAAAATAATTATCTGCGCTTCTGCTTTTTATTAAGAATCAATTTTTTTAGCTTTTTCCCAAAACAGAAAAACTGCTCCTACTTTTATTTAAAAACAGTTTTATAGATTTATCAAACACTAATAATATTTTTTTCTCAAAATAAATATTTCTGAATTCGCACTAGCAATGTCAAACAAGCTCGATTTCTCTCCCAAATAAGGAAGCGTCGGTGGCATATTCTGTTCCATTTTCTAAATATAAAGTACACATAACAGAACACGATAAGCCATTCACAAACGAACAGGCCAGATTAGACTTTGGGTGCCACATCTAGTAATTGGAAACACTATTAAAAAGTGATGACATATTAAAATTTTGAATATTAATTATAGGTACAACTTCGAAATTTTATCATAACTCATTTTATTCATACAGTTCGAACTCAATTATTTGCTCCTTTTTTCTGAATATATGAATATGCTTATAAAGTTTAAACCCAAGCCAAACCTACTAACATCAGATGAACTCTAAAGTCCTTTAAATCCATCTACCACGTAGATAAGAGATAGAGGCACATGGAATCAGAAATTGAAATTTATGAATTTAAAATTTTAATTTTAAAAAAAATTAATAGTTCATGCATAATCAGTGGCATAGCCACAGCCATTCCAGGGTGTCTAATTGGACACCCTTCGTTGGAAAATTACATAAAATTGTATATAATGGCAAACTATCAATTCAAATTAAATGTTATAACTACAGTTTGATTTAATTGTGCCCCGTAGCAAACTGTTGTCAGTTGCCTCTCTCCCTTAAACTCTCACTCGCACTCTCTCCCTCGCCTCTCTCACTTTATACAAATAGAAATATATAAATTGCGTTTCTGTTTGTATAAAGCGAAAGAAAATTGTATATACACATGCAAAAACATATGTCTTCGTCCTATACACTTATAATTATACAATACAAATATTCTCCTACCCAGTTTTCTTTTGCCTTTCTCTCTTTTTCGCTTTATACAAACACAGATTATACAAAATATAATGTATAATTTATGTGTATAAAGCGAGAGAGAGAGAGCGATATTTGATATACAAACGTTTTATTTCGATTCAATTGTATACAAATTCAAATTTTATACATATATACAAACACATAAAATTGAATTGAGGGGATGCCAACGATTTATACAAACAAGAGGCTGACAATAATTTATACAAATGATTTGCCAGCGAAATTATACAAATCTGAAGAGGAGGTAGCGAATTATACAATTGTTTCTTTTGTATATATGTATAGCGAAATAGCATAGCAAAGTGTGCTATGGAGCGCAATTATGCAAATTATATCTATAACATACAAATATGATTTTTGTGTTTGTTATATGTGAAAGTTGTTCTTTTATATGTGTGAAATTCTATATTTAAAGTTAGACACTCTTGACAAAAGCAGTGGGTAATGAGTGTCCATTCAAATAAAGGAGTTTTGGGTTCGAACCCCAAATAGCACAATATTTTTTTATTTTATTTTGACAGTCACACACTATTATTCTTGAATACCCTTAGTAAAATTTCTGACTTTCGCCACTGTATATAACTTAAAAATTTATTAAAATAAATACAAGATTTGAATCAAAATTATGATGAACCGATAATCTATACTCTAGCGCTTTGACCCTTAATTAGGATGAAACAATTAGCCAAAATAATTGAAGCAAAATAATTGGTGTTGATGGAGGTGTAAGTCGGTGTTGGGCACAAATAAGAGGACTTTGATATTGATTTGCATGTGAAAAGTTAAAAAGTTTATTTAAGTAGGTGGTCTCCAAGCTAGCTAAAAGAAAAATGCATGCCCATTCATCAAATAAAAGGGGCTAAATTTTCAAATCATAAAAAATTATGACCAACTCAATTAAAAAATTATACATAAAATAAATTCAATTGGGTATAATATCTAAGCTAAGGTATAATATCTAAGCTAAAGTCACATGCAAGGTTCAATAATGGACCCACTAAATCCTACTTTATTTTCTCAGATTTTAAGTCACTTAAATTATAATGTCTGCTTGCTGGCAAATAGCAGTAAAACTACTACAGTACAAGCAGTTGGAATTAATAATCATATAATATAATATATATATTCAAGTACGGTTAAGTAATAAAAGTAGCAGCCGCAGTTTTAATTCAATTTGGTACCATATTATTTGGTACAAAATCCACGAACTTTTCTGCCATTTCATAGTTGATTCTTCACATCCTGGCATATCAACTGTCTTACATAAATTCACATAGGCTATATTTTTCTGAAAAACAAATCTTAGATATTTATAAAGCGCTATTAATCCTTTCACTAACGATGTAAAAGAAACTTTCAAATTAATTTTTCTCATTATAGAAAAATGACATATTTTAGATAAATGAAAAGAAAATATGTGTCATATAAGTTACGTAAAACAATGGGAGTATTACATTGAAATGTCATTGTAGAAACATTAGGAAATCTTATATTTTTGAAGGTCGTATAAGAAAATAACAATATATGTACATTCTGTCTATCAATATAAGATACTTACTATTTCTCGCATGCCTAGAGTTGATGATTCAAGAATGTAAATGGATTTAATACTAACAACTTGTTAGTAAAGTTTACTTTGGACCTAACGCAACTCTCATCCTATAAAATACTTAATTCATGAGTCGAAAATTGTCAAAATGATATTAGGAGACAACAACTCGTTCTTTGGACGTCAACTCAGAACTGCCTTCTTTCTACCCTTGTTTAATGATATTATGCTAAAGGCATAATACATGATAACATGACCTTTAACTTGGCGTCAGCTGATAACTATGACTTGTAACTTTGGGTGTACACAAGTAGACACTTAAACTTGTATAAAATTGAACAAATAGACACATTCGTTCTACATGGCAAGTTTATGTCCTAGTGGCGTCCTACGTGTATTATGCCAAGTAGGACGCGTGTGTCTACTTGTTCAATTTTATACAAGTTTAAGTGTCTACTTGTGCACACTCAAAATTGGAGAGCACAGTTATCCGCTGAAACCAAGTTAAGGATCATCTTTATGTATTATGTCTTATGCCTAATTTATGCAACACCTCTCATCAAAATGAAGTGCCTAACTAATTATATTAGGAAGAGATATGTTGTACACCGAATAATTAAAATTAGGAAGAGATATGTTGTACTACCGAATAATTAAAATTAGGCAAGGACCAAGTACGTATTATTGTTAATCAACTCTTAGCTATATTCGTAGGATTTTAATCAAATAAAAAAAGCACATGTAACTTAATAGGATTTAGTTTCCAATTGCCAATGGGATAGTTGGGATTGTAATGAAATTTTCCATAAAATGAATAATTTTAGTTATTCTAAAACTCATTGAATGGGATTAAGAAAATCATCTGCAAGCATTCAACTACAACAACAACATATTTGATATAATTTTACAAGTGAAATCCGAAGAGGGTAAAATATACACAGATCTTAATATAATATAATTTTACAAATAGAATTCGAAGAGGATAAAATATACACAGATCTTACCTCTATTTTTATGGGGTAGAAAGGTTGTTTATGATTATAGACCTTCGACTTAGAAGATCGATATATAATCGAAGCAGAATTAAAAGAAAAATAATGATATCAAAATAGAAAGATAAACAAAATAAATAAAGCAATATGGAGTAGTAAAAATGAAGATTAAGATACTACACAGATGCTAAATAATACTTTATCCCTCCCAATTTATGTGCATACATTTATTTTTGTTCATCTAAAAAAGTGTCACATTTCAATAATTAAAAGTAATTTAATTTTAAATTTTCTTTATAATTTACAGTGACACGAATAGTCAAGAAGTATTTTCGCCCATAAATCTCAAAATTATTCCATTTTTTCTTAAACATTTTATGAAGTTAAACGGTACCACATAAAATGAGATACATAAAGTCTACTAAATAAGGAGAAGATGAGAAGAGGAGACTAACCCGGCCCCTGCCTCTCTCATATAAGAGTAGCACTAGGGGTGTACAAGACCGAGTTGGTTTGGGTTTTTCAAATATCAAACCAAACTATTTGTGCAAATTTTTAAAATTTATAAACCAAACCAAACTAATAAAATTCGGATTTTTCAACCTTGGGTTGAGTCGGGGTTTTTCAAATACCAAACCAAACCATTGTGTCGAATTTTTAAATTTATAAATCAAACCAAACTAATAAACCTCGAATTTTTTCTCTAGATTTTTGGATTTTTTGGGTAAAGTTTGCATACAAACATATAATTAACCTGTGCTCCAAATATTTCTTTAGTTCAACCAAAATACAATTATCTAAGGTGTTTCTTAAGAAAATAATACAAAATATGAGATGAGTACTGATGACACTAGAATACTCAATAAAAAATAATAATGAAATCATCATATAAAATAAATATTGCAAAGTCATAATGAAAATGATCATAATTTAAAAGTCTAAATCATGCTAAAAATAAGTTTAATAAGTATTAGTAACATTACTGAATATTTAAGAAAAATTAAAATTAGATTATGTATTTTAATTTGTCTAAATCAATGTAAAACTAAAGAACAAATAATCAATATTATTGTCATTCTTAGTGTTGAATTGATTTTCTTTTTGCATTAATATTAATTTAATTTTGATTTAAGTTTTATTATAATTATCAACATCTATGAACTATAATCTTTATTGGACTATATTAAAAGATAAAAACTATAAAATAGTATAAGAAATATTTTAAAATTATATCAAAGTAAATATTTTTATGTATAAAATAAAATTTTAAAATTACATATATAATGTCGGGTTGGTTTGGTCTCGGGTTGGTTTTTTTTAGTTAAAACCAAACCAACCCAAATATAGTCGGGTTTTTTTTTCCAATACCAAACCAAACCAACTCAAACTAAACCACTAGTCGGGTTTTTTTTTCGGTTTGACTCGATTTGCGATTTGGTTCGATTTTGTACCCCTAAGTAGCACAACACTTAACTACTTACTATTTTATTTTAATCATTGACCTTTATTATTTAAAGGTAAATTTGTAAATGAATAAACTATATTTTAAATGTAAATTTGTAAATTATTTAATAAATATAATGTTGGCCTAGTGTTCATATAACCTCACATATACAAATTGTCTTATGTTAGACTGGTCTTATTCTAGCAGTAACCATCCTACTAGGAGACCATATAGATATATACATACAACAAATAAATGCTAATAATATTATTTAAAAAGAATCTCAATAATATTTTAGACAGGTCAAACAAGCTGTTGAAGTTTAATTAACCAAAATTTCGACCTATGTATTAAAAATGAAAGAAAATACAAATATGGAAAACCAAAACCGTATGCATATTCCTCAACCTAGAAACTAGAAAGCGATTAACCAAAAACAAGGGCCTACTTTATATACATTGTGTTATTTTAAAATTTTGTTTTTTATATGCTACAAGCATCCCTAGTAATGAATGCAATATATAGCTTCTTATTTTCCTTCTCAGTCAAGCTTTCAAAAAAAAATTCCTTAAATAGCGAAGAGGGATTTTATAAACATAATAAATATATTCATTTTTATTTTCTATTACTTGTGGCAGTGAGATATATTTTCTTTTATGATACTATATTGAATTTGTGTATCATCTCATCAAAATGCCTAAATTGATAATTAAAGCAAAGACGTTTTTATTTATTTAAGTATATTCTCAACTGTTGATATATGTATATATTTGAGTCAAGTTTTGAATGTTACTAACGTTAAATAAAGAAATAAATTGCTCGGTAATTTATCAACCTTTTAACTTTACTATGTCTTCAACTTTATATTCTACAAATCTTTCCTCCTAACATTGGCACAACTTACTACCAATTACTAATACATAAAATTGGACTAACAATATATCACTTTTAAGTCAACATTTCATTAATGAACATCGGGTCGTTATCAAAGCAATAGACTATTCAAAGGTTCTTATAATATTCTAATTTCAACACAATAATTCAGTACTTTGTTAATCATAACATGACTAGATACACTGTATGAATTAGGACTAAATAAAGATTAATTAATTGATAGGTGAATGATTATATGCTATTGCATTATTTGTGAGAGTTTAGCCAATTTGAAAAATAATAAAAAGATTATACGAAGTGCTCCTAATGCAGTACGTGATGTTGACAAGTTGAAGTGTGTAGTTGAGATGAAACTTATTGCAACTATGCTAATCGCAAATGGAGTGTTCAAGCACTGAGTTTATTTGAATGGAGTACTTTTGATGCAAGGAAAAAATTGTGTAGTTATCGATTAAAATTACAAATAGCATGTTTGAATGATTATAAAAACATACATTATGTTTGAACTTTTAACTCATAAAATTGAAATCTTGTATCTAAGTACCGAACCAATTGAAATATACTGGTGAAAGAGAGATTAGTGCGAGAGGGGGATTTAGTAATTTACTTATTACTTTCAGCATAATTTGGCTTCCATAATATAAGTAAAATACCATGGAAATTAGATAGTTGTGCAATAAAGGTGATGGTCCACCCAAACGAGTAACCCGGCCCAATTTTTCACTTTATTTTATGATTTTTAAAAAAATTTAATGCCTTATCTATTACTCCTTCTGTCCACTTTTATTTGTCATGTTGCGCTTTTCGAAAGTCAATTTGACTAATTTTTAAAGTTAAATTAGATTATGTTAATTCGATATTTTTTTAAAAAAAAATAGATATTCAAAAACTATACGAAAAGTACTATAAGTTGCAATTTTTTGCATATCAATATGATGAAAATATACATCGTAAAATGTTAGTCAAAGTTCTTATTGTTTGACTCTAAAAAAGGAAACCATGACAATTAATTGTGGACGGAGGGAGTACTAATTTATTTGTCTAGCTTAATCTTGACACGAGTTTTTAAACACTAAAAAAAAAATTGAATTTTGTGGTATTAAATTAAGGTAAGTGAAATGTATCAAAATGTCTTTTAATGTTATGGTTCTAAGCATATCATGTAGAAAGTTAGAATTAACGAGCTATAAAAAATAATAATAATTTTGATAAAAGTAAAACAAACAAATTGAAACGATAATTTAGAAGGATCAAAGGCACACAGACTTTATACATTGCCTAACTTGACCCTTCATAACTATTTTTAAGGCAGTACTTAATTAAGTGCTTAATACATGGTAATTTTAGAACTTCCATCATATTTTTGTTTTTTAGAAAAATATACAGAATACTATTTTGGGATCGCTTGGTTTTCTCTATACAAATTTTTATATTAAATTTATCTCATATTTAATTAAAGATACTAGCTAAAAATCAATATTATTTTTATATGAAATAATTGTTATAAAGTATGAAGAAATTAGTGAAATCTTAATAAGTGTTGAGAAAACAAACCTTAGCACAAGTGGACATTTTGTTTTATACTGCACTTGTGGTCTTGTGAGTTGTTGTCTAACAATAGTCGATATCTTTTTTTCTAAATTTTTCAGACAAAAGTCAATAACCAAATGATTACTACTATGGTTTTATGTCTTTTATAAAAATATAAAGTGATAACTACTCATCCTATAGAAGAAATTATCAAATGGTAACACACTTTTCGTTTCTTTTTGAGCAATTGATTTACTTTTAATTTCTTTTTGTGACCCAGTAAACTCCAGTGGGACTTTATTTTTTTGGGATAAATGGGGTCAAGTTATAAGGAAAAAGCAGATTAATATGCTACTAAAATAACAAGTACGAAACCGGAGACAAAAATGTTTTCAACATAACTATGATGATGGCATTGACGTATTTTTTTTATAAAAGGAATACAATTTGGAAGGTTCTAATCTTTATAGGATTTTAATTAAAGTTTTTTTTCTTTTTTTTTTCATGTTTATACTTTCTTTTTTTTATTATTCTTAAGATGTTCTCACTTTCGGTCTCAAAGAAACACTTTTGAACACATTGGCCCATTACATTTATGTTTTGTCAAATTGCACTTTTGGAAGATAATTTCCAATTGTCTATTCGTAATCTTTCTATCTACATCAGACAACTGGCCATCACTTCGAGTGGAATTATTTTTTTTCAAATTATAAAAAAAAAAAAGAAAAAAAAAGAACTTGAAGAAAACAAAAAATTGAGCCAACAAGAGGCGAATTTTTAGGGGATACTTCCAACATTTTGATGATTGTTGCCTTTTTTTTAAAAAAAAAATTAATATAAGGACGAATCTTAGGATTTTAATATAATTTTGTAGTTGTGGTAATGTGGAGTACAACTGCTTACTTTTTTTTTTTTTTTTTTGATAACAATTGATAAGTTATGTTAGATCGATCTTGTAAAAAAAAATTACGCTGATAATATAGATAACCGTTGTTAATATGTGAAACTAATAATATATAATTAATTTGTTACAACTAATTAACAATAGTGAGATTTTTTTACTGTATATGAATAGACCAATATCTCTCTATATAAAGTACTAGTGATTACATGAATTGGTATTAGTTCTTGGATCGGGGTAACTCAATTAATGGATTTGCAAAATATATACACTTCGATCGTTTTAATTTATGTGCTATTTCTATTCTTTTAAGTTAGTCTAAAAATATGGTAAGTATATTTCCTTATTATTAATAATTTGAATTGAAACTATTTAAATTATTCCTAATGAGACAAATTATAATTAATTTTTTTTTAAAAAAGTTTTATATTCAATCAAATAAATTCATGTAAATTTGGGCGATAGAGTATATGAGGCAGGGGCAAAGCCACTGTGTTGATTACAGATTTGAATGAACCTAATCACTTTGATTCAATTTTGAAATTTATATTAAGAAAATATTATCAAATATATAAAAATTACTCTCTCTGTCTCAATTTATGTGATATTTTTCGTTTTTCAAGAGTCAAACAGTTTAAGTTTGATCGGAAATTTGCGCATAAAATCTTCAATTCTTTTGAAATTAAATTTATATATTTGTAAACTACGTAAAAAAATCTATGAAAATATTACGATCAAATATAGACTTGTTTGAATCTTGAAATCTAAAAAGTATCACATAAAATAGGATGAAGAAAATATTAATTTAAAATTTAATAACTTAAAAAAGATATATTAATATTTTATATAAACTTCAAATTCTAGTTTCGAGTCTAGAAATGATTTGGGAAGCTAAGTTGGTTGGGATTTGGGAGAACAGTTAGAAACAAAGATTGATTATGCTAAAACCTCAGCCACATATTATATAATATATATTTATAATATATATGTGTTGACAAAAAGAACCGACCATACATTTGGATGAGAATCATCATATAAAAATCATACTAGTAGCTAATTAATCATCATCATCATATATCTGCAAAAATGGGAGTAAATATTTATTGTGAATGTCCAAATCATATACTATATGTTAGTAATAATATAGTATACTTTTAATTAATTAAAGGGACCCATGAAAAAATGTAACATTCGATCTGCTGTCACCTTCTTGTGCATGTGGCGGGGCCTCTCTATTTTATTTTGTTTTATAGACACTATTATTTGATTTTAATTTTACAAGCCAATCAAATAATACTAAATATTATAAATATATTAGGGTTTTTCACATTTAGAAAGCTCACTCATTATTGTACTGCTAGTTAGCTGACAGTCTTCTCATTTTGGAATTATACTCACGTGAGAGCCCCCCTAACCTCAAAAAAAATTAAAATATATTGTACAACTTTTTATCATTTCCCACTTGTTAAACCAACCATATGTAATTAACCTTTATATTATTTTTTAATATTAAGTAGTATTTATTATGGCTCTAATTTTTTGCTTACTTTATAAATGTCGTCGTCATGAGAGACAGTATGCATTTCGAACGCACAACAAATTATTTTAATCTTCTTTTTTCTATTCTCTCTGAACAATAATTAATAACAATAATAGTCAAGCATGGGTTGGTTCAATAAAAGAACAATATTTGTGTTTTTTTGTACTCATATTTATTTTTCTTAATTATGAATAAATAGTGAAAGACGTGTGGGTGAACACAAAATAATACTGCTTTTCCCCCCATTTAAAGTGATGTCCTTTTATAAAAATATCCGTCTAAAAAAATGTTAATTTTATAATTAGAAATAATTCTATTTTAAAATTCTCCTTTTATAACCCTTTTAGCACGTTTAGTACTATAGAAATAAGGGATAACTAATTCTGAGCTTAATTTCATAACTAATTTTCCTCATATTTGGTTAGGATCAAATCAGCTAGATAACTTATCCCGAGATTATAGTGTTATTTTTATTCTTTATTGTGACCGGAATAACAATCATGTGATACTAATCCAAAAATAGCTTGTTCCTCAACTATAATGAAAAAATTCATAACACAAATATCTAAGAATTGTCTCAAAGACTTAAACTACTGCAATTTCAAAAATCTTTTATTTTTAAATTAAATTTTACTACTTTATCAAGTAAAAAAATATCAGATAAATTGAAGCGGAGCGAGTATATAAGTTAGTCCAGCTTCCTCCCTAAGATTGAATTAAGTGCATAAAAAAGTCGTAAAGAATTAGGCAACGAAGAGTACCAATTCATTAAAAAAGAACGAAGATCACTCTTTCTCTTTTTTTTTGTCCATTTTTTTTTTCTTTATGACATTACTTCTCAATTGACATTGAAATAGGGATTTTTTATTTTTTTTAGAAAAATGAAACATAATTGGAAGTACATACGTGTGTTATGAATTTCAGAGTAGAGATTCTTTGTGTGTTGCTTAGTTTGATGTTGAAACAAGTACAGAAGATTAGACTTATTGAGACAAAAATATATTTCAAGAATTACAGATTAGACACATTGAACTGTTGCTGGCTGGGACATGGCATGTTAAAAAAACTTTATGCATATTGGATTGACAGATGTGAAATATGGGTATGTACAAAGTTTCAATAGTCAGGCAAATGAAGACTTGAATATTTTTCACGAGCATTTACCTAGCTAGCTAGCCTACATGAGGAGTACTTAATTAAAGAGGCTTTGGCTGCCTAACTTCTTTTACGACTTTCAGACGCTGGAATACATAAATACCAATTATTGTAATTGATTGAGCATTTTTTATCATCCATTAAGGATTCGGTAGTCAATGAAAACACTATTGATCCTCATGATTAAATGGGGTAGAAAAAAAAAGTTTTTATATTTTACTTATAGTTTATTCTAGATTATTACCGTTGATACTTATTAAATAGAATCATTTGCAATTACCTAATTAATCTTATTATGTAAATAATTTTGAGTTTAAGTTTTATGCATCTGATCTGATGATGCTATTTACTATATAATTAGGTCACTTAAGTAAATATCTTTGATAAAAGTATTAGTAACTAGTAACCTGATGCAAATGACAAGTTATGTGTGTGTTATTTATTATGAGATGTTAAATTACTGTAAAAAAAAATAGCATTAAAACCAGTAGATAATTGAGAATTTGATAATATTTCTGAATTATTATAAGATTTAGTGCAGGACACAGAAAGATCCAGCAGATGAGCGGAAGAGTTGGATCTGGCCCAGTCATTTCCATCACAACAAGTCAATAACATCCTTTTGTCTTACCATTTTTGGGCCTAATAACAGAGAGGGCCCTCTTTCACAATAACCAAAAACATAGGGCAAATTCATTAGCTCATCTTTTTTCTTTCATCATCTAATACTTTTTTGTTTCACATACCGTAATTATGAAAAATATAATTGTCCCAGGGTCAACTCCCTTTAGCCAAAGGTATAACGTTTTTCTTTTCTTGAATTAAACTTGTACGTACTATTGAGTAAATAATATATTTTTTTACATCATCAGTATAATTTTATTCGGTTATGATCAGAGGCGTATCCAAGATTTTGAGATGATGGGTGCACTGTTATAAAAAGGTTGATCTATGATATAAATTTGATCGGTTCAACATTTAGAAAGAAAATTAAAACAAGATAAATATAAAATTCAAATTTCTAACCTCGCGAAGAGAGGTGCACCCAGTCATAATCGCATTATGTGATACTTCAAGGGTGGGTTTACACATCTATATTTCAATATTTTTTCTAAAATACAACACTACTATATATGATCTCGGGAGGGGACCATGGGTTCACGTGAACCCGGTGACCCCCCTTAGATACGCCTCTGGTTATGATATGTTAGTATTACTTTATTTTTTAGGTTACTGCCGTCATGATAGATACGGAGAGACAGAGAGTGAAAATTTCTACAATATCAGCGAAATTTAACCAGCTATAATAAATTATTCCGTCTTAAATCTGAGCAGATTGCGTGTTATTCTTTATCAACCTCATCCGATAGTGAAAGAATATAAACACAATTTTTAAAATGTTTATACAATTATCTACTTTTTCGTTTGATAAAACTTAAAATTCTTTTTATTTTTCATTTTAAACGAATAAGCTTCCTCTCGTGTCGTCATATGAAGCTAAACGAGCAGTACAAATTTTCAGAAAATTATACTCAATAATCTTTAAAATGAGTGGTATTAAATTTGAGACTCCTACTTGAGGGGAAAATTTTTCAAGGTTACGAGTCAAAATTACTGCCCAAAAAAACAAATAAGAACAATATGTGGCAAAACTTATTAAACTTTGAAGAAGCTGAGATCATTCTTATATATCACCCAAAAGATTTATGCGCTATCCTATTTTAATTTTTCCACGTTAATCCACTTCGAAATAACTTCATATATATGTATGTATATGTGAAATTCCCCATTGGCTTGTTTTGAGTTATTTGGTCGGCAATCTTGGGCCATGCTAGATTTTCCATTTATAACTCATCAATTGTTTCACTTGTCATTCTAAGTATAACTCAAATTCAAATATCCCCTTATTTATCTTTTTCAAATAAAAAAATTCCCCAAACCCCGTTCAAGGAGTTAAATGAGGAATTCATATATTAAACAACCTAATAAAATCAATACAAATTTTTAAAAAAGTAACTAAAATATTTTTGTTTGACTGCTGCCAGCACCAAAGAAAATTATTCTGATTATTTATAAAAATTTGTTAAGTTGTTTAGTATTTATATTATGTTGGTTAAAAAAAGTTAAATGAGTGTAACATGTTGTTTCCTTTTCCTACTCTGTTGGATCATTGATAACAAACCAGGTTGGACTATTTCTTTCTTTCTTTTACCTTTCATCTCCCTCCACAAAACAAACTGAATCCTCTCATCTCATTTTTTTCCACTTATTTCTTTTACCAACTTCAACATAAAGGCTAATGCAGAACCAAAAGTAGCTCAAGTAACAAACAAAAAAATAAATATTGAATGTAAACGAAAAAATCAACAAAAATATGCCAACAACAAGAGCTCGTTTGGGCAGAAGACCATCCTCTTCTTCCTATTCATCAACTATTACTACTATAGTCTTTGTGTCATTATGTGTGTTGGGAGTATGGCTTCTCACCTCCACCTCTGTTGTTCCTCCCAAATCCACCACTCGGACGTCCACGACCGATTCAACCCCTTCTACTACTTCTTCTTTTACTTCCACAATTATGAATGCACACAAGACCATTTCTAACACTGTAAAACCAACTCCTGTTTTCAAAGACTCACAAGGAGACCTTCCTGATGATGCCCTTAAAACTGGTGACACTAACCGGCCTCAGGATACTAGCGAAATTGACAAGCTACAAACAGATGTCGCATCAGATATTACGAAGGATTCTGGAGGTGGAGGAGATGCTTTAAATGTGAATGTTGATCAATCATTGCAAAGTAATGAAAATGTAAAACCAGAGGATGAGAAGAAAAATGTGAATCCAGTTGTGGCAGAGAATGCTCAGGGATTGCATGGAACCGAATCTGTTGACGAGCAAGAGAAGCAGAAACAATTGGAGACACAAACGTCTGAAGAAAGTTCCATCACTCACAAGCAAGAAGCTGAGCAAATAACTGCAGGAACAGGAAAGACAAAAACCGGAAAAGAAAAGGCTGAAGAGGACGTCTCTTTAGATTCAGGAAATGATGCCCATGGAGTTGCAACAGATAACACGAAGAACATATTGTCAGATCACGAGCAACAAAAACGACTTGAGCAACATCAACAACAAGAGGATGACCAAATGCAACAGAAACAGAAACAATCAGAAGAACATACTGAAGGTGTAACGAGTAAAGATCAAATCAAACATGACGAAGCACCTATAGTAAAAGATGTTAAGATTCAAAATGATCACAAGGCTCCCGTAAACTTAACTAATAACGTACCTGTTCTGAAGAATGAAAATCACAAGACCGAAATCATAGTACCAAAAGAATCTAAAGAATCAAAGAAGGCCTGGTCGACACAAGCTGATCAGTCAGTGAACCAGAAAGAAAGACGAACAGTAGGTAAAAATAACCAAGACAGCAGCATCCCGGAACAGAATTGGCAGCTATGCAAGGTGGAAGCCCTTGCAGACTACATACCATGTTTAGACAACGAAGACGCAATAAAGAAGCTAAAAACCACAAAACATTATGAACATCGTGAAAGACATTGTCCTCAGGAACCTCCTACCTGTCTCGTCCCCTTGCCTCAGGGATACAAGACACCAATTGAGTGGCCTAAAAGCAGAGATAAGGTAGTTGTCTACTTAAACTACTTTGTTAGTACTTAATATGGATTGGGAGAATGTTTATCTTATGAGAATTTCTGCTTTTATCCAGATATGGTACCATAATGTGCCTCATACATTGTTAGCAGAGGTGAAGGGGCACCAAAACTGGGTTAAGGTTTCTGGTGAATTCCTTACTTTCCCAGGTGGAGGTACTCAGTTTATCCATGGAGCATTGCATTACCTGGATTTTGTACAAGAGGTATGTTATCCATCACCAACGACTACAAAAACAACATCATAGAATGATCAACCCGAAAAATACAAGAACATTTTAGAACTAATTACTATACTATATACTACATTAGACTATTCATTGCTGCTGCTGATTTATGTAAATCAACTGGTTGTAGGCAGTTCCAGAAATAGCATGGGGAAAGCGCACTAGAACAGTATTAGATGTTGGCTGTGGAGTCGCTAGTTTTGGTGGTTATCTTTTCGAGAGAGATGTTCTTGCAATGTCTTTCGCACCTAAAGATGAACATGAGGCACAAGTTCAATTCGCACTGGAAAGGGGAATACCTGCAATATCTGCTGTGATGGGTACTCAGAGATTGCCATTTCCAAGTGGAGTTTTTGACCTTGTGCATTGTGCACGCTGCAGAGTCCCTTGGCATGAGGAAGGTGTTTCCTAGAAATAATATATTTTAGAACTATTTAAACTTTCAAGTCCTCATTTTGACTTTGCCTTTGAGTTGTGCATATGAATTCCTTAATAAAGTTTAAATTTGCAATGAAGGTGGTGCTCTTCTCCTGGAACTGAATCGTGTCCTTCGCCCCGGAGGTTACTTTGCCTGGTCTGCAACTCCCGTCTACCAAACTCTGGAAGAAGATGTTGAGATATGGAAGGGTAAGGCCTCATTTGTTTCTATCCTTTAATGCCATTAGAGTAAAATTGACCCGGTTTTTTTCCTTCCCCTTCTTCGGTTATCTATTACCAGAAATGTCTAGCTTGACGGTGGCCATGTGCTGGGAGCTTATCGCTATAAAAAAGGATAAACTAAACTCTGCTGGTGTTGCCATCTACCACAAATCAGACACAAATGAATGCTACGAACAAAGAAAACAAAACAAACCTCCAATGTGTAAACAAGATGATGATCCCAATGCTGCCTGGTAAGCTCATTGTTCTCTGGCAATTTTTTTGTTTACTCAGTGAAATCTGCCTGCCAATGCCATTTGCAACATCTACAAAGAATAACTGTAATTTCCACATATTTATTTGTTAGAAATACTTACCAACTTTTAATGAGATCGGAAATATTACACGTGTTTCAGGTATGTCCCCTTCAATTCATGTATGCATAGGGTGCCAAGTAAAGAAACGGAAAGAGGATATCGGTGGCCTGTAGAGTGGCCTGAGCGACTGCAGACACCTCCATACTGGCTAAACCGATCACAAGTTGGAATTTATGGAAAACCAGCACCAGATGACTTCGCAGCAGATTTAGAACATTGGAAACATTTGATAAGCAAGGTGTATATGAAAGGACTAGGAATTAGCTGGTCAAATGTGAGAAATGCCATGGACATGAGAGCAGTATATGGAGGGTGATTAACTTCTCTCTTGTACCTTTGCTTATGCACCAAAAAAGAATACTAACAAAAGGCTCCTCCTATTAATTAACAGGTTTGCTGCAGCACTTAGAGATCTCAAAATGTGGGTTGTGAATGTGGTGAATGTCAATGCACCAGATACACTTCCCATAATATATGAACGTGGTCTTTTTGGGATTTATCATGATTGGTGTGAATCATTTAGTACATACCCAAGGACGTACGATCTTCTACATGCTGATCATCTTTTCTCCCAGTTGAAGAAGAGGTATATAATACTACAGTAGTTTTGTTTACTTATGGAGTAGAACCATTGTAGTCAGTGGACTAACTAATGACTTTCATGTGGCATTTGTAGGTGCAAAATTGTTGCTGTAATGGCAGAGGTTGACAGAATAGTTAGACCTGGAGGTAAATTGATTGTCCGCGATGACTCTGCTACAACTAAGGAAGTAGAAAACTTACTCAAGTCTCTGCATTGGGAAATCCGGAAGACCATCTCCCAGAACCAAGTTGGAATACTAAGTGCACAGAAGACTTTCTGGCGGCCAAACGCTACTGCTGCACCTACATGACTACACACTCAACTCATCTAAATCTGTAGCAAGCAATTCTTACTTCGTAGCCTAAAGGTCTTCATGTACTGCTTCCAGCAGGCAAAGAAGCAGTTGTCGTAGCTCTTGTTATTTATTTTTCATTTCTAGTTTATTTATTTATTTTTTGATAGATAAAGAAGGCAAAGTGCTGCAGGGGTAAATGCCGTAGCTGTTGTTATTGATTAATTACACAATTACAATGACAGAGATCTGAAGTTCACTATCTCCGTCTCTTCATCAAGCATGTCCCCCAGCCCTTTCATTTTTCTCTCTCTTCTTTGCCATTTTTACTTTTTTCTCCGCGGATTGTTCGTATTTTTATTTTTCGACTCACGAACTTCATATTTGTCCAAGACAACTACTTGACAAAGATAGATTAAAAGACAGAACAAAAAATTCTTTAATAAGGATAGATTATAAATCTGACATATTTGAGTTAACTAGGCATGACACTTTCAGTCGATCCTAAGACTTCATCTACCCTTTCCAAATCATTCTATTCACATGTGAATGGTTCTGCATCAGTGCAGAGCTCATGAAAAAATGGCACATGACGGTATTAATCAAATGCAACAGATTAGGTCAACTGGATATTTCGCTAAATGATTGAGTTATCAGGTCTCCTTATGTGCCATTCATGGCATCTCTTCATTCTTATTTCTCTATACACAATTTGGATCTACACAAGTTTTTCATCATGCCATTTGCTCAGAAGATCTATCCACCGGTTCTAGAATTTAGATGCGCACTTAAAATTGTATACCAAATTTTGAAATTTGAACATAACTAAAACAGGAGCAAAGTGTGTACTAAACAATTTCTCTAGTTCAACGCTTCTGTGTTATCCCATTCCATTTTACTTTGTTCATTTGTAAACAACCTACTAGCACTGCACGCTGAAAGTTATAGCAAGGGAAGGTTATAAGCTCTGGAATTAAGTTCAGATCCCTTGTTTTTTGTCCAAATACCATATTTTCAGCATAAGAAATAAACAAACAGCATATCATCATACAAATATTTAGCTTACACCTGGACCTACCAAACTTAACTAAGCTATCCATGAGCGCATTGCAGCTTCAGAACTTCAGGAAAGATGCTTCAATCTCTTGACTTTCAGTACAACTTTACTCTTTCTTAAGAAGACTTTGCAAACGCCCACTCTCGACAGCATTTCGGAGATCTAATAAGAAGCCAACACACAGATGAAAACAATTAAAACAAGAAGAATCAAGTGTTACAAGCTGATAAATATTTCAGAGAACAGGAATCGGACAACTGAAATCGCAAAGCCTACCATCTGAACCACCAATATGCTTCCCATTCACAAACACTTGAGGGACTGTGCTGCGACCCACCAGATCTAGAAGGACATCTTGTATACGAGCGCCATCATCTGAACTGATATATCGTTAGTTTGAAACAATTCCATAAACTTCCATCACTAGATGTCACAATCAATGTAGACTAAGTATAGCTCTTAAGAGGAGGAAACACAGATAGGCAATGAAATAGTCAAAGAAAATTGTATGTACCTCCATGAATAGTTTTCAAGTACTGTACTTTATTTTTATTTCTTTCTACAGGTATCACGGGAGGGGGTATAGACAATAAATTACCTCTAAGATCAAGCTCCACCACAAATGGTTGTTCTTGAAGTTCATTAAAGATGCCTTTGGCACGCTTGCAGTACCTATTGTCGAAAGATAATACAATTTAAATGATAGCATGAGAAGGAACAAACTTCAAAACAATAACGTGCACTTAAAGCTATTGTGATTCTCAGATGCAAGGTATTTTATGATTCTTCTTCTTTTTTTGATAACTGTGGTGTCCGAACCAGCTTGTGCGCACCAAGACTAATTCCATGGGATACCAACCAGGCTGCCACCTCCCACCAGCAACAAGTAGCAACCAATTTGTGTCCACCTCGACTAATTCCATGGGATACCTACCAGGCTGCCACCTACCACTAGCAACAAGTATCATGTAACTATGTCCACCAAGGCTAGAACAGATGGGAAGAAATCACCTAGTGTTTTTCTTTGCTAGGAATTGAACGAGGCCTCATGGTACTCAATCCACCTAATTGACCACTAAGCCACACCCTTGAGTGCTTCTTTCTTTTTATGGTCAAGATAAATGTGTGATCCGGCAGAGAATTAAATAAAAGGATGCATGGCATAAAAATCTGATGGGATACAGAGCACCGCCACATTCTATGATGCCTCAAATCCATTATCTTAAATCTTATTCATGGATATATATATATATTATATCTTAGCCTTACATAATGTTTATTCCAAGCAGCACAGAGAACATAAGAAATTAAATGCTCAGCTATTACATAGGTTGGTTTCTCAATAGCTTCCTCCTTTGCCAAAATGAAAGGTCTGGTTTTAAGACCCTTTGGACTCATAACTATTATCTAACGCAGATGGAAAATGATGTAAACTTCTAATTGTGGTGTGTGATCTTCATATATGCATATCAATTATTTTCAAATTTCGATAATGAAGAGGAATAAAAAGAACTTGATCTCTAGAAGATTTGTCTACAGCTACAAACACTTGATGTGATACCAAATTATAGTGGAAACGATATGGAATTGATCAATTAAAATAAAGAAAGCAATGTTATCAGTCATCCTCTTTAGGCAACAAATAGAAACATACATAATATCTCCTACTTGGAACCAAGATGAAACCAATGTTATCAGTCACCCTCAAGTAGAAAGCAAGCCACGGTGAATTCAAATGCAACCAAGGGGTTTAAACCTTCAATCCTCATAAAAGTTTCATTAAAATCATCTAATCTCCTGTAAATAACTAACAACTTACAATGAGCTGATCCCATGTAAATGACTAAATTGGCCAAAGTCTAAATGTAGTAAATTAGGCTGGAAATAGAGAAACTAACCCCTAAAACTCTTAGTGATATTTCTAAAATTAACATGAAAGAAGATAAAACGCGGCAGAGAGAAAATCAGTACAGTTAACAAGCAAAGCAGAACAGAAACCCTAGAAAGCAAAGAAAAGATGAACTCTTTCCTCAGCAAGCTTTGCAATATGCTGCGAAAGTTCACAATTTTCTAATCAATCCTTAGTTTTGATCATACAGAGATACTTACGGACAATAGGATTTGGAAAAGATGGCGATCTTGTTAGAGTAGATGACATTTTGGACAAAAGCAGAAGGAGAACTAGAAGCTAGGGCTTCAGTTGGACCTATCACTATCGCCATTACTCCAAATACAGTAAGCATCAGAAGAAGATTACGCTTGAAACAACCATTGACCTCCATTTTCTCCCTTTCTATTACACGAACAGTGGATCGCTCAAAAAACTGTTGAGTTTTGGACAAAAACGAGAGGAACACGGGTTTTAATGTCTCGGCATAAACCCGAAGATTGATACTGCCAATTTTCTCTAGACGGTTACAAATTAACAGCGGAAATTTTGGAGAGATCACTGTTTTGGAAGAGGAGAACCGGAAACCGGATTTAGAAGAAAGATTGTAATATTGTCCAAAGCGCCGGTTTCCTATTTTGGTTAAACGACCCGCCGGGTTGAGCTGCATCGCCACCGAGGAGTTGACTACTATTTTCACCGTACAATCGAAAGCGACACCACAAGATTAACCATTGGACTTTTTGGATATACAAACTACACATTTTACCGTAGAAACTTTTCTATTTAGGGTGTGTTTGGTACGAAAGAAAATATTTTTTAATTTTTTAATTTTGATTGGGTTAAATGTTTTGAAAAATGTTTTTCAAATCAATTCATTTTCCTCAAATTTAAGAAAAACATTTTCCAAAATTCTCTTCCAACTTCAAATTACAATTTTTTTTTGTTGAAAAAATCATTTTATTTTGTCTCTACCCTCAAATCAGCCCCCCAACCACCCCCATAAAAAATCATAAATTTAAAGCTTGTTTTTTTAAAAATATTTTGACTTCAATTTCTTTACCTCACCTTCATCCCTACCTCCAGCCCCCTACCACCACGACCATCCACCCAAAAAAATATTAAAAATTGTTTTTAAAAAATATTTCTAATTTTAATATTTATTTTTTTACCCCCACGCCCCT
>NW_006238946.1:811629-819622 GCF_000226075.1 Solanum tuberosum
AAAAAAACATTTTAAGTTTATTTTTAAAAAATAATTTCAACTTCAAAATTTCATTTTTTCACCCCTACTCTCGACCCCCCCTCACCCCTCAAAAAAAATTTAAATTTGTTTTTTTAAAAATATTTTCAACTTCAAATTTTTATTTTTTCGCCCCTACCCTCCCTCCAAAAAAAAATTATGTTTGTTTTTAAAAAATATTTTCAATTTCAAAAATTATTTTCTACTTTAGTAAAAATAAAAGATATTTCTCAAAAACATTTTTCATTCATAAATCAAACATTAAAAAAAAAATCGAAAAATATTTTCTATTCACCAACCAAACGTTGAGAAAATAAGTCAAAAATCTATTTGTTTCCAGAAAAACATTTTCCTTCATACCAAACACACCCTTAGAGTTAAACTTTTCATTATATTGATATATAAAAATTATAATATGTAGTACTTTTTGTATAATTTTTAAATATTTTAATTTTTTATTTAAAATATCTAATTAATATAATATAGTTTAATGACTCATTATTTGAGTTATTTCCGATATTCATATATATATTTTTTAGAATTTGAACTTCTTGTTATTCATACAACCTTTGCCTTGGCTTTTATAATGCTCTATTACTGCATCAAATTCTAATCTTTGTTAGACAAGATCTCAAAATAATTTACAAGTTGCTTTCGTATCTTTGCTTACATTATTTGCCAAGACTAGTTTCCATACCGTAAAGAGAAAATCAGTAAAAAACAACAACGGTGAATTTTACAAAGAATCTGTCTTCAATAATTTAATCATGAATAAATGACAAACAATAATTCATATGAACACACATGAATATATGAATTCTAGATTCTAAACAAGTCTAAGAAGGCTTAACATCTGGATTGCTCTTGTAAAGCTTATTGTATTCCTCGAGTTCTTCATAATACATGTCCCACACGCATCTAACACATCCACTACCACAACAATCGTCCGGCAACGGCTTCTCCGGCGGCGGCGGTATGGTAACCTTTGATTCTTCCTGTTTCTTCTCAGATTCCGTTTTGTTATTCTTCGTTGACTCTATGGTGATCTTGTTATCCATCGTTGACTCTACGGTGCTTTTGAGATTCGCTTCCTCGGCCATCGAACTTTTGAGTGCAGCGAAATTACGGCTTGATGGAAATCTAAGGTGACGAAATCGGATCAGATTGACAGTATGGATTCGTCCAAAAGTCAAATTTGTTATAGGCATGAGAAAAGCAGAGACGCGCTGGACATTTTCCGGTTGCCGATGAGGAAGATTGGTTCTCAATGGCGTCGTTTTGGACAAGGAGAGGCCAGAAAGGGTCATTCCTCATATAACCAATCCGCGTGCACCGTTTGTGCCAGTCACGTGATGAATAATGTGTCTGATTTTTAATTATAGAAAAACAAAGGCAATTCGTCTGGCTGCGGACAGCTCTTTTCGCCTCCAAGCCTTTTTCGTCAACTTGACAACTTTTCTTCTATGCCAAATTGCATTAAATATTTTTATTTATTTTTCAAAAAAAAGTATACTTCCTATTTCAAATTATATTTTGTATTTCTCTTAAATTACTTTTCGTGTTTCTCTTTACCTTTTTTATAAAAAAAAATTTAACTAGAAGTAGATCTTATCCTTATTTATATTTGAGATATATTTTTATTTTTCATTAAATATTTACTTTATAATTAATTTGTTGTAGTCTTCAAGAACATTTACGGCTTAATGATAAATAAAAAGAAACAATTATTTTTATATCAATTTTCTAACAAATAATCTGAGATAATTATTTATAAAAATTATGATAAATAATTTGAGCCAAAGAGAATATAATACTATCCGTGATTAGAATAGAATGTAGTTATTCACCTGTTCAAAAAAATATTTTATCAATGATGTGTTTTGGACAATTAATTGGTGAATTATCTTTAGCGAGCTTGAGAAATTATTTGAACAGAGGGTATCTTTTTACTTAGTAGGCGTTTGGCCATGCGATATCATATCACGATATAGGTATCGTGAGATGGAATCAGCGTTTGGACATGCGATTTTACGCTGATTCCATCTCATGATTCCATATTCGCCAAAAACTATGATATGGAATTGTAATTCCATATCATGATTTGAGATATTTTAATACAAAAATTGATCCACGAGTTTATAATTTGTTAAAACAACCCCACATTTATATCTACTAACCATTTAGTTCATATGTAAATAAAATTTATAATCACATCTTTACTTTTTAAAATTCATTATTCTCACCGACATAAAATTTATTATTCTCACCAACATATAGTCACTTTAACTCACACCAACCGATTGTTAAAGTGATGAAATATTTATGGTCTATGAGCATGAAAATATAGTTGTGGATGATATTGACCAACAAATTGCTCTAAGTAACAATGTTGGTTTGTCTTCTCGGTCACATGATTGAGAAATGCAAGTTCAACGTGAGAAAATTGTCTGTACTATGTGGGAGGATTATATTAAAGACTAGTACACTACAATTTATGTTCATTTTTTTTATTAAATTAAAGTTAGATTCAATTATTACTTAAGTGGAGAACAAATAGCTTTGTAATAATTTATTATGCGATTTTATAAATTTTTGTTTATTTGATAAGATTGAATAAACAATTGGGGCTATTTTAATAGTTTTACAACTTATGAGATTTTTATGTTTATGAGTAAATATACAACACAAAAATTCCATATCACATGTCCAAACAAAATTTCAATTTCATCCCATGATTCCATATCATGATATCATATCGCATGCCAAACGGGCCCTTAATTTATAGAGGATTTGCTATGTTACTTTGTCTATGCTTCTATTAAAATGAACAAAATCCTAATTCCAAATTCCTGGCAGCAATCTATTCAGCAAGCATGTTTCTTTCTTCAACAGGTTTGACGAATCACATCAGAAAGAGAACTGCAATTCTAGTAACTTAACAACAATTAATAGTTCGTCTAAGTCGAGAAAAAAAAAGAAAGGGGACAACAATTTACAAGTTACTCAATTCTGTAGAACGATCATTTTCATGAATATTCATTTATTTTGTTTGTAATATAGAAACAAATAAGACAACTTCAATTGATTTCTGGATATAAATAATAATTCTTAATTAGTTTCGCACTCTCACTGGAGAGAGCAGTGACAACATTAAGTTGTCTTAATAATTGGTAAGACACTTTTGTATGATGGATTAACCTTTATTTGAGTGAGAAGAGTTCATCTTCTACTGCCTTCTGTTTGTTCTGAATATTCCTCTCAACCCCAGCAAGAGCAGTATAAGCCCAAGATAGTCATAGTCATAAGCCAATCTGACAAACTCCAACTTGAAATTATTCCATGGAGGATACCTTGATTCCAACTCAATTAATAAGCTCCTATGTAGAACTGCTTTTTCATGACTGAATGTGTCAAAAGAGAACTTCCCATGGTAACGTCCATAGCCACTCTGACCAACGCCTCCAAATGGTAATGTATCACATATAAACTGAAATTGCAATATTATGACAAGTAAATTAAACATCTCCCTTTTTTTCTGCTTATATTTAGCTGAGGGAATGAGGATACATTTGAAAGAGGAGGTGGATCCTCATACCTGAATCATAGCATCATTAAAAGTCAGACTTCCGGAAGATGTTTCCTGCAAGATTTTCTCCTTCAACGAATCATTCTTGGTAAATGCATATATTGCAAGAGGTTTTGGCCTTGAGTTTATGAACTGAATGCTTTCTTCGATATTGTTTAGCTGTTAAAAGAACCACTTTCTTGTCAGACATTTTCTTGAAAGAGATTCTCTGATGAAGTGAATCGAGAGTGAAGTCCTTTTACTCCAATTGGAAGCATAGATCAACGTTTCTCAAGTAAAACATAGCAACGAATTTTCTTGAAAATCAGTTTGCTCTTACTGTGATGATTGGAAGCAATGGGCCAAATATTTCTTCGGTCATGATATCAGCATCAAGTGGAGGATTCAACAAGATTGTTGGTTCAATGACCCTAAAAGATACATCAAATAGAATGAGGAACAGGGTATGTAAGCAATAGTAGAATAGGATATAGGATACTGGGGTTACATATTTTCCTCATCTACTGAGCCTCCATAAACAACAGATGCTGCAACTTTTGGATCTTTCAGAAGATTGTGTACTCTATCAAAGTGGTGCTTGTTCACTATTCTGGCAAGATTTCCCAAAGTTTTCAAGTTTTCACCATAAAATGTCTTGATGATTTTCTCCAATAGTTCAATCTGAAATACCAGAAACTACAACATAAATAGGTGGCTACACTATCTGCCTCAAAAAGACAAATAGAATTAAACTTTTACTGAGAAAGAAAGAGGGAAAAGATAAATATAACAGCTCATGCTGCCATTAATACCAGAACCGGAGCAAATTGTGTTTCCACGAGCACATAATCGATTCCTATGCATGCTTGTCCATTGCATGGTCCCCACTTGCCCCCCGCTATCCTCTTGACAGCCACCTTAAAACCAACATCGTACTGTGAGCAAAATGTGAATACGGCCTTGAACAAATTATATACTCTACTCCTCATCATAATGCGACCCGAGTTTTTTGGTGAAATATACTATGACAAAAATATCCAATTGTACTCAAGCTATATGTCGATTTCCTTTCATTTGCCACAAATAAAGTTGTCCCGTATGGGAGATGTTTTAGCCCTTACAGTTTATAGCTTAACTTTCTTTTTAGATGAAACATGAAGTAATAATTATTACATTAAGAGGATATTTAACCATTGGGAACCTGTAAATCATAGGAACTAGATAGCGTGTCCAAGATGGTAGGACATTTTCCACCAAGCTCTAGAGTCACAGGTGTTAAGTGCTTCGCAGCTGCTGACATTATGAGGCGGCCAACTCGTGGACTACCTGCAAAACAGGAAGCCAGAATTACATCATCAACACAAGTGGCTGGTCATAACTAACAACTCTTTTTTTTTTTTTTGATGACAAACATAAGTAACAACTCTTTCTTCTAGGTCATTCCTTAATTATTCTTATTGCTGAATGCCCTTCTGCAAATTAAAATGCTCTTCCCAAACATGAGAAAGATCATTGGAAACAAAATGGCTAGGTTATACCTGTAAAAAATATCTTATCCCATTTTAGCTGCAGTAGTTGTTCTGATACATCTTGTCCACCTTCAACAACTTTAATAGCTTCTGGATCCAAGTAACGAGGTATTGTATTGGCCAGAACGGAGGAGCATTTTGGTGCTAGCTCTGAAGGTTTGAGGACAATTGTGTTACCAGCTGAAATTGCTCCAATCGCTGGGTCTAAAGTTAGGGCTGCAGATGAAATAACAGACTAATAAACACAAAGCAACAATTGTGGACAACCAGCTAAGAACGTAAAATCCACATTAGTTTGGCTCCTGATGGTCATTTTGTTCAAGGAATTAGTTTGATTCTAGGATGGTCAACATTTCTCCGCAACTAGAAAAGAAGAGATGGGACAGTTGCAGTATTAGTCAAGAAGATTTTACTCACAGATGGGAAAATTCCAGGACACAAATAATAGCACTACTCCCAGTGGCTCTGATACTACTGCTCCTCTTGCAGGAAAGAGAACTAATGGTATTGGGGCCTGCTCATATTGCATCATTAGTGGCTGCTCAACACCTTGGTTTATAAGTTATAGATAAACACAAAATAGCTGTCAAATGACTGAGCAACATGAATAAAAGAACAATTTTAACTTTCACTTGCTGGTTAGATGACCAAGAAGCAAGTAAACATAAAGAGATATTTACCAGCTTTCACACAGAGAGAGTAAAGAGCACTTTGATGTCTCAATAAGGTCATAGTATCACAAGGTTTACTTCATTGTTACTTCTGGATTGATTGCTACTGAACAATTCATTTGAACTGCAGATTGTTTTATGTACTATTTGTTGTAACGCTTTTTTGTAGGATGTGATGCAGCTCCTGTTGCTACTACTTAACATATTAGTAACAGAACAGAACAATTTTAATCTGTTCCATTCTAAGTCTGTTTCAAGCTTGTCAAAGTTTTACTGGCCTGCTTGTATCGGTAAGACTGTTTTGGACAGCAAAACTTGGACAATTCACCAGTAAGACGATACATAGTAATCTTAATTCTTAACAAGGGCAGTTGTATAAATGAATATACTTGTTTCTACCATAGTTAACATACTTATTCAAGAAAGAAAAGAGAGGAGCTGTTACAGCCAACATTCAGAATGTGTTACTTCGTTAAGGATAATTCAACAAAGATGTTCTTTTGATAACTAATTTCAACGAAGATATTTGCAAAGAATGCTTGAACAGTTGAGGATGATTTTATTTATTTCTCAAGGGGAAGGGGGGAGGGGTAAGAATTACAAACCTTTTGAGGGGCCATCCACTTCTCAACACAGCGCAAAGCATTGGTAGCTGATTTCCTCACCACACCAACCTGAAATGAGTGAAAAACCAATCCCTTGGTCATGCATTGGATCAATAAATACACCATTTTTAGTTGTTTAATGACGTGATAGGTTGATCATTGCAGCAGTAAATTTTGGTCCTACTCCTGAGGTAGGATGAGTCATCTCAGCATGTGCAAATCAGAAGACAGACGATGTCCCAGGACGCCTGAATAGCGTGCCTACCATTGATCAGGCACGAACTGCCTAATTATACCAGTCTGCTCCACATCTTCCACTTCCGATTAACTCCAGCACAACCGCTAGTTCGCTACTGCTCCATGCTTCTCAATGGATTCCGAGATTCTTGCAACCATCACCCACAAATCAAGAGGCCGTTTCCTACTGATCAGGGATCGTTTTCAATCCCTAGCTATTGGACCCTCCGGGTCCTCTAATAAAAGGGGATCCTCAGATTCTTACCCATCTACACTCTATCGCTCACTTACACTTTTGCTCTTAGCTCAGCTGTTGCTACCACTTTTATCAACGCCTCTATGCTCAACTTGTTTGGAAGCTTACAAACGATCATCAATAAAATCTATCCAGCATTTACTCTCTACCTTTTTCCACCTTTTTTCACGATTAGCTTTCTATTGAAGCTGCTAGTGCCCTGTTCTTCGTAATTGTAGGTTTTTAAAGCATCCACATATCACATCCAACGAATACAACTTCCAATTTTGATAAACAGTGCTACGTATATTACTGAAGCAGAAATTTGGTTTATAACTAATATGAAAAATTAACAGGGTACGAAACTAAAGCAGCAGATGCATAACTCAGTTTAAAAACCAAAAATGGAGAAATTAGGTACTCACTTCATCACGATAAGATTCAACGGGGTGCTTTCCGAGATCCTGTTTAAGTGCTTCAAAGATCTCCTCTTCATTTTCATCAAGGAGTTTGAGAATTGCTTGAAGCTGTGCTTTCCTCCATGCAACACTTCTGGTTCTTCCACTCCTGAATGTTGTTCTCAGTTCACCTAACACATCCTCCTCAACTCCATTCATGGCTTCAATTTTACTACTCCAATAACAATCTTCTTCCCCCAAATCAAACTCAAATACTAAGCCCTATTACACACTCTTCCACATGCTCTGTTCCTTTCTCCCACTAAATTTTGCTTTTGCTGTTGCTAACAAATACTCTTATCTTGCAAGCATTAAATGTTGCGTTTCCCAATATAATTCACGTGGCGATTGCTCGGGCCTTGATTTCAACTCATTGGGTAATAATTCAATGCTGCTTTAAGATGATGTATGATGCCAGTGAATAAATATAAATACTGTGGGTGTGTTTGGTATGAAGTAAAATGTTTCCATGGAAAATATTTTCCTGGAAAACAAGTTGATTTTTGACTTATTTTCTCATGTTTGGTTGGTGAGTAGAAAATATTTTCCGGAAAAGATTTTTAGTGTTTGATTTATGAATGATTTTTTTTTTTGAGAAATATCTTTTATTTTTACTAGGGTAGAAAATAATTTTTGAAATTGAAAATATTTTTTAAAAACAAACTTAAATTTTTT
>NW_006238946.1:821363-827095 GCF_000226075.1 Solanum tuberosum
TGGGGGGGTCGAGGGTAGGGGTGAAAAAATGAAATTTTGAAATTGAAAATATTTTTATACTCTCTCTATTTTAATTTATTTGACTAGTTTTAATTTTTGCACAAAGTTTAAAAAAAGTTTTTAAAAAATTGAATCTTGTTTTTTTAGAATATTCTTTAATTTTGTAGTTTTACATATTTCAAGTAGAAAAATAGATTTACTGAATTGTAAAAAATAGATATTTTTTTTAAATATACAAAAGAATAAATTAAGACAAATAAATTAAAATATATGGAGTAATATTTACAGCTTGAACTTTAGTTTTATAAAACAAAAAACTGAACAGGAGTTTATAATTCTCGCACATAATAGACATTTTCTTTGTGTCAAACATGTATTTTTCAATCACAAAATTGAAAAATGATATAACATTATTACGTTGATTCAATTATTTATCAGTGTCAAAACTATATTATTATGTTCCTATTTCATGAATATTTAATTATTTTTTATAGATTCTTGCAAAAGTTAAAAATAAAAATACAACACTACAGAAGCTATAACAATGGCCACATGCGTGTTAATATCATAATAATTCATGCATTGTTTTAGAGTTTTGAACTATTTTTCAAGCTTCAAAAGTTCATCGGACAAATTAGGAAGTAGAATAGATTGGATAATTACCTTTGCAATAAATAATATTTTATATTTTATATAAATTTATGAGTTGAATTTTTATTTTTATTTGAAAAAATAGAATCATAGATTGAAATAATCACCTTTGCAATAAATGATTTTTTTTCTTTATATTTGGCAGATTACATTTTCTTCTTTAAACTGAGCAAATAACTTGAATACCCCCCCCCCCCCCCCCCCCCCCCCCATTTTTTTTTCCTTTATATTTTTTCTCCATCATATTATTTATCTTTCTTTTTTCAAATGTTCTTTAAAAAAAATCAAAGCGTATTTTTATTAATTTATCTTTTATTTGTTTTTAATACTTATGCATTTTATTCATCAATATCAAGATTAACACTAGATGAATTTCTTTCAAAAAAATATTAATAAACCAAGGATAATTAAAAAATAAATAAATTAATCTTATCTTAATTTTATAAATGAATAAATAACTTGAAATAAATATTATAATGAGTTGGTAAGTACTCCCTCTCAGGGGGTGTTCATGATTTGGATAAAAATCGATCCAAATCGTATAACTGAACCAAACAGAATAAATAAACCGTTTTTATTTGGATTTGATTTGGTTTTAGATTTTTAAAAATCGATAGTATTTGGGTTGGTTATGACTTTGTTCGAAAAAAATCTGAAGAAATAACCCAACTGAACTGACAAATTATATAAATATATTTTATTATTATACATACATATAACATATTATTTTTATAAACAATTTGAAAAATCTTATATATGTTTTCATCAAAATTTATTTACAATTTACTTACGAAAGCAAAAATATCCAAGGTGAGAACATTTATCTTATTGGTTTCATGTCATTGTCTCTTCCTTCTAGGCCAATATAATGAATTTTGAAACTTTATTCATAGTAAATTCGATGATCGAAAGTTATATAATGACAATCATTCTAACTATTTTTTTGTTTTGAATGGATTGTTGTCACTTTTTTCACGTTTTGAATGAATTATTTCTTTTATTTTTGTCACCGAAAAACTAAACCAAACCGAACCAAAATCGATACAACCAAACTAATAAATATATATTATATTTTGTTTGGTTTGGTTTTGATAATTTTAAAACTGATTAAGTTGGTTTGATTTTTGTTTTGATCAATAATTGATCCGAACCGACCCATGAACACCCCTACTCCCTCTGTCCAACAATAGTTGTCCACTATTGACTAGGCACACTCCTTAAGAAACAATAAATAACAGGGGTAATATTACTATATTATCTTTTGACTTTATTTAATTTAGTGTTTTGAAAATGTGTTAGATGATAAATAATATTTAATAGCAAGGGTAAAATAGATACAAAAGATAAATTATCTCTTGATTTTATAAATTGAGCAAGTATTATTGGGTAATTCCTTTTAGTATAATAGACAACTATTATTGGACGGAGAGAGTAATATGAAACGGAAGTAAAAATATTCACGAACAAAAAGAGAGAAAATGATCAAAATGGTCCTTAATGTATATGTGTAGCTTTATTTTGGTCCTTAATGTATCACACATGATTGAAATGGTCCTTAATGTATTACAAAAAATGTTCACTTTAGTCTTTTACTCTAAATCTAACCAAAACTACAAAAGAATGTGTTATATTTAACGGTGGATCCCACATGCTAACAAAATATAATAATGTTATTTTCTTTGCAAGCTCCAAAAAAGAGCTCCATGATTATCATCATTTTTTCTAACAAAAAAAATATTATTTTCTCTCTCGATTTCTAAATATTGTTCTCTATTCTCATTTATGCATATTAAAACTCATGTTTATATATGATGTAGCTTTGTGGAAAATCACTTAGCTAAGCTATGGGTGTCTTATCTTATTGGAGATTTTATGATATTTTCTGTTTACTGATTCGACCGTAAAATTTAATTTTATCAATATATTTTTTGTGATTAAAAATTATTCCGTCATTTTGATTCACCGAAGTAAGAAATCACATTATCATTAACAATTAAGGAAGCTTTCGCATTAGATTCCGTCAAGTTGTTGTTTTGGGCTCATTTAAATCTTAATTTAAGCTTGAATAAACTATCGACAAATAACACCAGAAGGAGTATAATTTAATAGCTAAAAAATTGCTTTGGAGTTAAAATAATATTTAATGAAAAAGAGAAAAATAATGAATTTTGTTAGAGAAAGTAGAGAAAAATGGTGGTGTGTATGGAGCTATTTCTTTAGAGCTAACAAAGAAGATAACAATGGTATAGTTTGTTAGCTACATGTGGGAACCACCGTTAAAAATAACACCTTCTTTTGACATCTTTGTTAGATTTAGGGTGAAAGACTAAAATGAACACTCTTTGTAATACATTAAGGACCATTTCAATCATGTGTGATATATTAAGGACCAAAATAAAGTAACACATGTACATTAAGGACCATTTTGATCATTTTCTCAACAAAAAGAACTAGTACACGGTTTCGGAGAGAACGGGTAAAGGTATTAATAGCAAGATCAAAATCCGACGTGGACAATTCTTATGAAATTCTGATAGGTGATGGGCCTCTCCAGCATTAGTCCCACTTATATTGGAGACAAGAAGAAGAAGTAATATTGAATGCTTTAAACAAACTTGCTGGCTCAAATTTAAAACTATCATAATTGTAATTAATACTACGACCGGTAAGAAGAAATTAGTTGTTTGGTCGAATTTAAATCTCTCATATTTAATGATCTTTTTGCTTTTTTATTTTCTTTTCCTTTGTAGTACTTAGTTTAATTGAGGAAATTTCTTAAAATCTTATAGTCTTTTAAGGTAAAGATATATTCTTGATGCTCCATTTTAAGTGTCTTTTAATCCTTTTAAATTTGATACATATTGAATCATTGAATGTATCGTTTCAAGAAATCAAAATCATTACAATATTTTCTTTTTCCTAATGTATCTGTGTTTTAATATTTTTTGAACGGAAAGTCTATTGAAAATATCTTTTTTTATCCTATAAAAGGTAAGTAATAAGATTTATGTACATTCAATTATTCTATGTACTTGTGAAATTAGATTAACTATGTTATTATTGCACATCTATGCTCTTATAAATAAAATACCTATAGTTGTGATGATTTTTTGTGAGAAAACCCCCTAGTTGAGTGACTTTTGAGGTAAAATTAAGTTGAGTGACTTTTTGTGAAAATATTTCACAGTTAAGTGACATTTGAGTTAAAAATCAATATTGAGTGATTTTTTATGGAAAAAATTCATAGTTAAGTAACCATCTGAGATATTATCTTCATCACTTGAAAAAACAATGTTTCAATGGTATTAACATTTTATAGTAGTTTTAAATAATCCAAACATACAAAAAAATATACTTTATGAATTGATATTTGCATAATTTAAATTCAGACACACATTAAATGGAAAGAAATCAGACATACTTAATAATATTTCCATTGTGTACATCTTCAAATTATTATATCCTTATTTATATTTGAAGATATAATATCTTAGCATTGAATATTTATATGTTATTTTTTCATAACTGAGGTTTTTCTAGTCTTTACCAGTAACAAGTATTATTAAGAGTAATTGAACTTCTACTTAAATTTGTCTTAAATTTCAAAAAATCACGATAAATTATTTGGGATGAATATAACTTGATCTAAGTTCCTGATAAGCTAACAATCTGGGTAATGCTAAATGGCCAGAAAAAATTGGCCAGAATTTGGCCAGAAAGGCAAAAAGACTATAATATCCTTATTTCAATTTTTGCATTTATTCCATCATACTTTTCCCTCCAAAACATAAGTAACTTTTTTCTATTTCCCAAACTCCTTGAACTACTAAAATACAAACTTTTTGGCTACCAAGGAAAATAAAAGTGTTTTTGTGTATATTTATGTGTGTATTGAATTTTATTTTTTTAAAATATTGTTCAGTTAATTAAAAAAATTACAGTTTCATTTTTATACATTAATATTTTAATTTCGTTTTTATACATTAATAGTGTTTTCATTACTATACCATACAAATTATGTTCTACATATATATATATATATAACCTACACTCCTTCCCGAACTCAATTATGTACACAATATACCAATGCATACCTTTGAAAAATTGTTTTTTTCGCTTAAAATAAATCTCTTTATTGAAGAAGACAATTAAATTTCTCATTAATAATAACTACAAATGACTATCTTATCTACTTAAGATTATACTTAATTATTTTGTAATACAAATTTAGTAAAACATAGTAATTAAGTGTAGATTCAAAAAATTATAATTAATTTTTTCTTTAAATATAATCAACTAAATAGATTCTTCTATATAATGGATGTTTTTCAAGAGAAAAAAAAATGTAATTTTGGAAGTTAGATATTTATAAAAAAAAATAACTGACGAAAGACTTTTGTAACTTTTAATAACACGTTAATTTTTTATATTATAATCATTCCAAACAAGAATTAACATATATAGAAATTGGTAGAATTATTTCACTAATTTTAACCATGAATAAAAAATTAAAGTACTCATATAATACTAATTAAGAGGATGTTTCAAAAAGAATAAATAAAAGATCACTCAATACCTAATGATCAATTATAATACTTTAAAATAGATGTATTTTATGTAGGATACTTAAATTACAATATGTCTAATGTATGTAAATAAAGTATAGCATAATTAGTATATACATTTTTTTAAAATTATTTTCATTTAATATAGAATTTTCTATCGAAGGAGACAATTAAAATTCATGTTAATAATAGACAAAAGTAGATTATTTTCCAATTAAAAATTATACTAACTACTCGGTAATACATAATTTAGTTGAATTAAGTATAATTTTCAAATTTACAATTGACTTTTCTTTAAATAAAATCAATGAATAAACTTATATAATTCTACCATGATTAATAAACCGGTCATATAACGTGTGTGCTTTTGTTTTATGAAGAAAATAAGAATATAATTTTGAGAATTAGATGTTTTAAATATGAAAAAAGATATAATAAGACATTTATAACTATACCTCAAATAACATATCAAATTTTGTATATTCTAATTGCTCTAAACAAATTTATAATAACTTA
>NW_006238946.1:828086-844556 GCF_000226075.1 Solanum tuberosum
TTTACAAGAAGATGAGTTTGAGTTAAAATTATTTTGAATTTAATTTTATGAGTAAATTCATTTTGTAATGTAAATTTTAAATTATATATTCTAAATTTTAAATTTTGTATTCTAATTATCAATTTAAATTTTGTATTCTTTATAGATTTTTTATCAGAAAATTAAGGAAGAAAAAAAAAACTACATATGTATTGGCCTTTGACCATTTCACAATATTTCTAAAAGAAATTAAAAGCCATGTATGTATGGAAGTTAGAGAAATTTAAAAATTAGTCAATTTACAATGTATTGGAAAACCTTTTCATTTATTGAAGCATAATTAATGAACAAATTAATAAGAAAAATATAAATTTGACAAAGAAGGGTATAGTTGTCAAAAAAATAAATCAGTTTATAGTATGAACATGTATTTGGGCCATTATGGCCAAATTATGGCCAAATTTTCTGGCCAAAAGGATTTTTCCTAACAATCTTAGTTGTTAGAATATGAGTTTGCATGTCATTCATTACTCATGACTTAATTATTACTGTAAAGTGTGAACTGAATAATGTCTAGGGAAATTAATATTTCCTGTAATAAATGAAGATTTGATATGTCTTGAGTTAACTATACAACTGGAAATGCATGCCAAGTATATGAAATAATTGGGCTAGCTCGAACATGAAATTGTCCTCCTCTAGGATAGCAAAATTTTCTCTGTTCATATCACGTTATCGTCACTTTAATTATAGTAATTGCTGCATGACCTTGATAAAAAAAAAAGAAGGTAAACTGCGTAAATTTCAATACTTTATATCCTAATTACTAGGAATTTCATTTTCTTTTAATTAATGTTACTTTTCATACCACTTTTGTCTATCGGATACATGTATCATAAGCTATTAGATACATGTATCTAGCAAATTTAAAAGGACGAGATACATGATTTATTTGATTTGAATTAAATTTTGTAACTTAATTCCTTAATTAAAGGAGTAAATGATAGAAAATGAACAAACAAAACGGATTTAGTAGATCCTTCCGTATCAACTATTATTAGTTTTACTATGAAATCTAAATCATAAACATTAGTAATTCTGAAATTGTAAATTTCATCTTCTTCATCAATTCCTTCTTTTGAATCTTTAATTTTTGAGGTTTTTTTTTGCAAATGGTCAATATCACAGTATTGTTGAGGCATTCGGCTTCATGGACAATATCACATGTATCTCTGAAATGGATACATGTATCTCGCGAGTAATGATATATGTATCTCAAAACGAAATATTCGAAACTTTAAGACACAAAGAAAGGAATTGATGAAGAAGATGAAGTTTACAATACTCAGATACATTAAAGTGGTGGAAATCATAGTATTGTTGAGGCATTTGGGTTCATGGATCTCGAAATATAAAAATTATAGAAGGAAATAAGTTACACCCTTTAATTCAAAGCAATAAATTGTGTATCTCGACTTTTAAAACCGCTGAATACACATATCTAGCCTGTAAAATATTAATTTCAAAACTCCAGGGACGGCAGGAACCTTGACTGAAATGTTGTACTTGGCACGCTTAACCACCTTACCATCGGCCATAATGGGTGTTAAAAAAATCAAGTATTTTCACTAATTCATCAACAACAAAAAAATTGGATATTACAAATTCTCTGTTTGGGGATCTATCTAATTCAAGAATTTGAATTCAGCAATGACACCAATTTTCCCCCAAAGCTAGGGCAAATATAGAGTAGGAAAATGGGATTGAGATACATTGATTTATGGATGAGGAAGATCTAGGGCTCCGATGGATGCGTTTTAGAAGAGAAGGCGGGGTGAGATACGTATGGGTAATGGGGTTGGGGAGGGAAACGGCTGGTATGATGTGAGGGAAAGAAAAAATTAAATTGTTAGTATCCCATTAATTAAGGAGATTAGACTTCAAGATAATTACTCATTGCCATATTTAAGAGATTTGTGTATTTGATTTAACTTTTTAAAATATATGGTATAATTATTAAAAAGTGATATTACATGTAAATTTTTAAACTAGAGGTAAAATATATATATATATGACAGTGAAGTATGTCTTATTAAGTAGTTTTTCCAAAAAAAAAAAATGCCACGAAGTTCATGTAATTGAAGAGTTTGAGGTTGTATCATATATATACATAAATTAAGTGTTCAGGTTAATTTTCATGTATTTCAATTAATTAGTCTATTGGGTATTGGTTATTTTTCATTTATATAACTGTAGGGGTGTTCACAGTTTGGATAAAAACCCATTCAAACCGAAAAACCAAAATAAATCGATAAAATAAAATCGATTTTATTTGGGTTTGATTTGGTTTGGTTTTAGATTTTTGAAAACCGATAGTATTTGGTTTGGTTATGATTTTATTGGAAAAAATCGAAGAAATAATCAAACCAAATCGATGAATTATATACATATATTTTATTAATATATATACTTAATATATTATTTTTATAAACAATTTTAAAGATCTTATATATGTTTTCATTACAATTTCTTATAATTTACTTATTGAAAGCAAAAATGACCAAGGTGAAAATATTTATCTTATTAATTTCATGTATATGAGTGTCTACGACAATTCTTTGTGGGACTAAAAATGTTATTGTCTCTTCCTTCTAGACCAATATAGTGAATTTTAAAGCTTTATTAATAGTAAATTCAGTGATCGAAAGTTCGATAATTTAAGTCATTCTAACTATTTTTGTTTTGAATGGATTGTTGTCTCTTTTTTCACATTTTGAATGAATTGTTTTTTTTTTTAAATTTTGTGTATGGTTAATAACCGACCCAAACCAAACCGAAACCGATAAATGTATATTATATATGGTTTGGTTTGGTTTTGATAATTTTAAAACCGATTAAGTTGGTTTGGTTTTAGTTTTGACCAATAACCGATCCAAACCAACCCATGAACACCCCTTATATATATAAGTATTGATCCGATAATCTCATTTATTAAATTATTTATACTATTTGGCTTATTTTTTATTTTATTGAAATTTAAACCTAAAACATATGATATGCTCAATTTACTTTATTAACTACAGTATCAAGTTACTCCCTTGAACCGTGAGTGCAACTACTTATGATTTATGAATATGGCACTATTAGCGGCAAGGGCCAAGGGTGCCGATTAATCACTTCACTAATAATTTTGTGCTATTTTATAGAATTAAAAAGCAACATTGTTTTGTTTCGTTTGCCTAATTTGTATGCCTAACTAATACAATAGCATTCAAAATTCTCTTATTTATGTATTGGTTCTCTAGCACTTCTAAAGCATCAAGAACTAAAACTTTAAGGGACTAAGGTAGAAAGGTAAATTTATATGTGTCATATGAGAAGAATCCACATCGATAAGTTACTCTTTTAACACAATTTTCCCCTCTTTAAGTTAATTTTTAAGTTGATTCAAAATCGAATTTTACATGATAGTCGGATGGACTGATTGAACGGGTGAGACTTTTATCCACTCTAACACCCCCTTCACGCTCATGTCCGGCTGGAGCGTGGATTAGGAGCCTAAACGGGAATGAACATGACTCTGATATCATATAAAGATATGATACCAGTGCCTAACTCAACCCCAAAAGCTAGCTCTTGAGGGAAGAATTGCCCAAGTCTATATAAGGAGACCACCAGTCCATTCTCCAATCAATGTGAGACTTTTACCCGCTCTAACAGATGGGGAGATGATGAATAGAGAAGAAGATGGAAAACGGAATTTACAACCTTACTTTTTTTTTTTTTTTTTAAAAAAAAGCCTTAGGTAATGGTGAATAGGGAGTTGTCCTGGTCAAAGAAGCCGACATCACACGTTAAACAGTAATGATCATGAAAGCCAGAGAGACTTTCACAAAATAGGCAAAAGCTTATAGTAGTGCAGTTACTACACTTCAATCTTTGTTTTCCCGATATAGTTTCTCTACTAACCCACCCATCTCTCTTCACTTTTTCCTCTCTTTAACTTCATCATTCATCAACAATGAACATGACCCTTGTTTCATCACCTCCATTACAACAATTTCTACTTCCTCCACAATGGGTCGTGGAAAAATTGAGATCAAGAAGATTGAAAACTCGACAAACAGGCAGGTCACTTACTCCAAGAGAAGAAATGGTATTTTCAAGAAAGCTAAAGAACTTACTGTTCTTTGTGACGCTAAGATCTCTCTCATCATGCTATCAAGCACCAGGAAATATCATGAGTACACAAGCCCAAACACTACGTATGTTATGTTCTCAAACACACACACACAAAAAAAATTACTTTATTGAAAAAAAAGAGGTTTAATTTTATTTTTTCTATCAGGACAAAAAAGATGATTGATCAGTATCAGAGTGCACTTGGAGTTGATATTTGGAGCACTCACTACGAGGTATACTTTCTTAAATTTTCTTCAATTTTGTGGTTTAGCGTTGATTTAGTATACTCTTACCCTAGAAATTGAAATCAATTTGTAATTTGAATGTATGTGTGCAGAAAATGCAAGAAAACTTGAAGAGATTGCAAGAAATCAATAACAAGCTAAGAAGAGAGATAAGGTAATATTAGGATCATTATTTCGTTTTCGTTAGTGTTCTTTCTTGTACATATTGTGTACTACTCTGCATATCATTGCTGTTACTTCACCCATATTTGTATTCCCTTTTTCAAAGCTATTTGAAATTGCTTTATCCTTATGAGTTAGGGCTAAGATATGCGTACACTCTACACTTCCCCAAAACCCTACTGGTGGGATTATATTGAATATGTTGTTGTATTAATAACACAGTTTTTAACTTTATAATTTGAGCAATTGAAGGATGGTTAATGAGTTTTATTATGTGATCAGTTTTTTTTTTTGGTATGTGTAATCAAGCAATAATAATGAAATGGCTGATGTTAGTGTCTGTTGATAGGCAGAGAACAGGGGAAGACATGAGCGGACTCAATTTGCAGGAACTATGCCACTTGCAGGAGAACATCACTGAATCTGTAGCTGAGATTCGTGAAAGAAAGGTTATTATTCATACCTTACTCTTTACATTTTTGGGGTTATGTTAATCTAGAATAAATTTTATTCATTTCTGAAGCTAAATGGACCTAAATTAAGTACTCAGGATATCTTCTTGTATCAAAATTGTGAAATAGTGTATATTAAATGTTAGGCAAAGTTCACTTTTTTTTGAGTCTCGAGAACAGAAAAGTGTTCAACATTTATTTGAAGTATAGGCAACGAATATTTTTAGCTTGGACCAATTTAATTTAAACATTAGTGAATACAACATTGCCATTTTAATCTAAGTTGCGCGGACTCTTCACTTTCAATGCCGCACCCGTGTCGGATTCTCCAAATATACACTACTTTTGGCGAATCCGACACACACCCCTTGACATTATTGAAGAGTTCTAGCAACATAGATTTTAATAGTTCTTCAAGCTGGTCTTGTTCTACTTGCCAAAAATGCTAAACATTTTGTGACAGGTGCAGCTTTGAGCATTCATGGTTAGACTCAAGGTTATTTGTAATACGTTTAGGTCCATCCAGGAGTGTCTAGGTGTCTAAATATGCATTTATAAAATTCATGACCACTTCTATCACAAAAATGATATGTTTGAAAGAATTGCTACTCAGTGACTAATTGATAAGTCGACTTGCCTAAATTAGGTTTGTCTCTCTTAGAATTCATTTCAGTTGACTAACCTGAGCTAGTTGAGTAATCTATCTTCGTATTATTAGTGACAGCGTGATATGTAGACCTACTAGAGGCAGGTTTGTCACTGGCAAGATTTTTACTGGTTGACTGGATATCATGATTCGATTGGTTAGATCTGATAGAGCTATGACCGAAGGATTTGCGCATGCTATTAAGTTGCATTTGCAATTCCTGAATATCTTCCTGAAGAAAATTCTTTTCTATTCCACATACTTTCAATTTTATATCCTACTCTTTCTTTCCAAGAATAAGTGTAGAGCTTTCACATGCAGCCGTTGAGTAAGTCTTCATAGTCTTCAATTGGACTTGATTAGCTTCTAGAGTTTTGGCGAGAAATATGTGCTTTGTTACTTGTTTCCATAGAGGTCATTTGATTACTGCCTTGAGATCTTGAGCTTTAATAAGTGCAGAATCTTCTTATTTAATTTTGCTCACTCTAGATGATTCCTTCTTTAACAAATGTTGATTGAGTTCTTCCCATACAGGTATATTAGCATATAGCTATTTTACTTGACTTCCCTTCATATGCTTCTATGTGTTGAGCTGCGTAATCCTGCATACATAGAAAGCACTTACATTAAGCTTGTCATCATTAAAACTAAACCCTAACTGTAGAAACTTTAAAATAGAAGGAACCAATGCTTCAACCCCTTGATCAGCAGCAGCATTAGTGTCCACAACAATTTTTGGAACCTCTCCAACATCATAATCACAACACACTTCAAATACCTTTTCCATAAGCCATGTAGCTAGTTTGTGCCACACACAATGCGTGACACACTTGATCTTTCAAACATAGCCCTCTGCTCAAACCCTCAATCTCCAGAAGCCCAAATCATTGGACTTTCACTCAACAATAGCAACTCGTGCACCAAAGCATTCACTAAGCTTAACAAGCCTTTTAAAACGGTTGGCGACACTACAACTACGTTGAGGCCCAATTCTAGTTGTGTTGAAGCAGTATGTCACATTGCATCATAAGAAAATTCATTTAGAAGGTTGATGGCTGTGTTAGTCAGGGGATGATACCATTAGGGCCTGTTGAAGAGGCTTAGTGTAATCTCGAAAATGGTCTCCGTCTATGTAAGTGGTAGCTATGGAGTGAGCTAATGTGCTTTCTTCTGTACCTGGATGGCCTTTCATTGCTATAATTGTTTGTCTTGCTACAAGATTTTGCTCCCCCATTTTGAATCAGTACTTGGTAGAGAAGACCATTGAAACGAAAAGAATAGTACAGCAGTAATATTTTGGTGACTCATTCATGTAATTGATCATATGATAGGTCGATCAAACTACATTTTAGTGTTCTTTTTTTGTGTTTTACATCGTCATCAAATAAAATTAGAATTAGTTTTCCACATGTATTATTTACGTACTTCACTAAAAGAGCCTCTATGATTTCCTACAGTACCACGTGATCAAGAATCAAACAGACACCTGCAGGAAGAAGGTAAGTTTTTCATTGTTAATTCTACTTTTCTTATGATTTTGCCTGGGACATATTACAAAGTGCAAGGGTTCTTCAATATGACAAAAATAGGTGAGGAACTTAGAAGAGCAACATGGAAACCTCGTACTTGACTTGGTAAGTATCTCTTTATAAATTCAGTTCATATGCTGATTTATTTGTTTTTGGTTGATTAATGGGGGAATTGTTCACTAACACAAAAAGTACGTAATTGCTTTATCAAAGGAAGCAAAATGTGAAGATCCGAAGTACGGTGTAGTGGAAAATGAGGGGCATTACAACTCTGCTGTGGCATTTGCGAATGGAGTACACAACCTTTATGCTTTTCGCCTACAACCATTGCACCCCAATCTTCAAAATGAAGAAGGATTTGGTTCTCGTGATCTACGTCTCTCCTGAAGATATCAATTTGCAGCAATGACGTTAAAACCTTAAATGCTGAGTTACTTATTCGAATCAACTTCCCAAATTATATCTTATTACTAAAAAAGTTAAATATTGCAAGCTGCAAACACTACTACTTTATCTAATTAATTAGGTTTTGCTCTGAGTCTGGATTTGGTTCCTGTCCTATTTATTGTATTAAGCACTTTATTATTCTAGGTGTTTCAACTCCTATATATATGGGTGATGCCTTGAACGTATGTTCAATTAATCAATTTTCCATTTCGACTTGATTGTTAGCTGTCCATACCACTAGGTTCTTTTTAGAATGTTATGCAATATGTATCTTCATTTGTGAATCTAGTTCTTAATATTTTGTCATCAATGGAGCTAAGCTGTTAAATATAACTTAAGATCTATATAGTTCTACTTAGGTCATTCTGAATTATCTGATTCATCAATTTTTTTCACTGTACTTGTTATCTTAGATCTACCACATAGATTACATGTTAAAAATGTATGTATTTGGTAGCTGTATCCAATTGTAACGATGCACTTATAAGCTTCGTATATTATCATGAATTGTTTTAATTAGCAGCTTAATTTGGACTGATAAATATGTGCATCCACATTTTTTCTTCTTAGGAAAAAAATTAAAGAGGATTTTGCAGGGATAAAGGTATCAACAATACAACTTTCGTTTGAACTGGCATAGTCAAATAATTCCCCGAATATGCTTTTGCTTAGATCCGTTTGGCACTATGGATGCTATTAGGAAATTGTGTGGTTAAAGATTTATCATCTATTACATATGCATAAAAAATATTGATTTCCTTGTAACATGATTTTCTATAGAAGATATTTAGTTGAAAATTCCTTCATTGTCCTTGTTAGAAAGTCGACACATAATTAGGGAATTGTGTTCTTTAGAACTTTGTTTTGGAAGAATTAATTTTAGAAAATAGTTGTGTTTGAAAGTTGTTTTACAACATTTATGAGTTATGATTTTCATGTAAAACTTTGAAAAACATATAACAGAGTTTGAAAAAAATTTAACAGTACTAAATTTATTTTCATTCAGCTGAAAATTAAATGAAATCTGAATATTACAATACTTATATGTTCTCTCAATGAGGCCCAACTCCTAAAGCCAATGGAAATATTTCATAGTTGGAACGGTAATACCAAGTTCGTTTTACAGATTACTTTTTATTTATTTTAAGGATATAAATATTTTTTTTAATCTGTTATAATCTCTAAATTAATTAAAATGAAGAAGAGATTTGAAACTTAATAATTTGAGTATTTGAAATTGTTTGAGACATGTATATTTTGGAAAAAAGTTTAAAGTCTTACGAAAGAAAATCTCAAAACTTCAAAACAGGTCTAAGCCCACTTTTAAAAACTTGAAAATAATTAAAGATCAGATTTTTAAGATCTAATTAAATTTATTTTGACTGAATATTTGAAGAATTTTTTTTAAAATCTTTGACCAATACAAGTTCCAAAAATTGAAAATCTAGCCAAAAAAAAAAAAGGGACGTTAAAGTATTACGGTAACGGAGAAAGGAAAAATCAGTATTCCGTGAAGCATGTTACCCACGCCGTGACAACGCTTCACAGCAAAAAAAATAGAAGCTATAAAAACATTTCCCAATCCGCAAAATGTCACTCTGTCACCCAAAGTAGCGATTCCGAACCATCACCGTGAGTTTAATATTCCCCAATCCACTTCCAGAAATCAGTTTTCTCGCTTTCTCGAATCAGAATTGAGAATGATATAGCTTCCTGGCTATGGAATCAACCTGAATTTTAGGGTTTACAAGTCGGAGATGGCAAGTTCTGCTCCACTTCCTGTTTCATGGATTCCTGAAGATGACCTCCTTCTAAAGAACGCCATTGAGGTTTTTCTCAACTCGATGTTATTTTTTTCGCATGAATTACTGATCGTTCTGTTTTTTAGGATTGTTGTATCTCCATTTGGCACGTTTGTGTTTATGTTTCTTCAATTTTTCAATGTTTAAAACACCTCAATCTATTTTAACATTGGAAAATTAAGTTGATAGGATGATATAGGGATGCTAAGGCTTTTTTAGATAGTCTAAGGTAGATAATTTGCCGGAAATGCGAGGTACACAGACTGACAAAAACTCATGCTCTTAAATCTTTTTGGTGAAATTGTGGTTAAAGAGGAGAATACTGGGTTTTAACAAATCAATGCGAGAGATTCCGCGAATTTTAGGTGTTTTTTGCTCTAGCAGTTGCTTATTACGTGATTGGATGTTTTAGCTTCAAGCAGACTGGGAGTGTGAGATGTGTGTAGAATAAAATGATCTAGTTCTTTTGTATATTTATAGATCATGTGATTGTAGATACTTGTACGTCATTATTGTTTGAAAAATGTTCCGGAAGACACTTATGCATCATTGTCGTTAATAGCTAAACATTGATTGCTATAGGTACTCCAGTTCTTCGATTTGATGATTGGCTTTGAGCCTCGTTGTGCATCTTCACTGTTTTACTTGGAACTAGCAGTTTTTCAATTTGTACACTGAAGGCTAGCTTTGGAAATTTTTTAGTTTGTCTCTGTGAATCGGATCTTCTTTCTATATTCTTCTTAATTTCCATCTAGGCACAATTAATTTCTTTCTTTCTTTACCTTGGCTCACATATCAAAAAAATAAAATAAAATGGCTGTCTGCTGGTTGGCTAGTTGATAGAAATACTTCAGTTATTTTCTTTGAAGTAATGTCTGTCTCTTATCTTTTCATCGTCTTATTGTTGTCTTGAATATCATTACTCAACATCTATTTTTTTTTAATTAGCACTCTAAGTTGCTTCATAGCTTAGTCTTATCAACAAGACTGAATAAATGCACGGCTAACTTAGTCAACATAGGAAGAGCGAAATCGAGGTGAGATTAGACAGGATTGCGGTACCCAAATACAAACAATTCAGTGTTTAGGTAGTCGTTCTCAGAGAATGAAATGATGATGAATATGTTACACATAGAATCAAAATATGATGGTTCAACATGGGTGTCATGTCATAACAGATGCCTACCACAATGAAAAGTAGGTTTAGAACAGTCATAAGAACAACAATTTTATATGGGAGGAATGGTGAACTGTTGAAGTTCCACACGTCTCAAAATGTCGCGCAGAGATGCGGATGCGAAGATGGATGTGTGATTATACAAGCCTAGACAATATTAGAAATGACCACATTCGCGAGAAAATAGTAGCACATTTGAGTATAAAATGAGAGGTCACTTGAGATGGTTTGGTCATGCCTTGCTTCGACTTCAAGATGCACTGGTCCATTAGGTATGAAACCATGATGCTTGAACGTGTTAAAAAGGGATGAGATAGATTTAAAATCACTTGGCAGGAAGTTGTCTCGAAGGACTTATAATCTCTTGGGATTCATGCAGATTTAGCGAAATATATGGCACAATGGAAGGAAAAAATCTATATAAACGATACCTATTAGTTGAGAATATGTTCTAGTCATGTTAGTACTTTATTTTACACCCTATGCCTTTCTAGAAATTGTTTAGTGTTCCAAAGATTTATATATCAGTAAAAAATATAACAAACTTCTATTACTTTTTATCTTATTATTATTTTGTATAATATTTGCCAGAGATGAGTTTATATAAAGTAACATGGTCAGTGAGGATTCATATAAGTCAACCCAACTTGCTTTGGATTGAGTCATAACTGTTGTTGATTTTTAAAGAAACTTTCTCAGTTTTCCTTGTATGCTGCAGGCTGGTGCATCCTTAGAAGCACTTGCTAAAGGAGCAGTACGATTTTCTCGCAAATTCACTTTGCAAGAGCTGCAGGATCGTTGGCATTCGCTTTTATATGATTCAGATGTTGCAGTTCCAGCTTCTGCTCGCATGGTTGAGCTTGAGCATTCAGGGATCAATCCACTGTCAAAGTTTAACAGATCTGAAAATCTTAAAGGAAGCAAAGATGTTGCTGGAAAGAGGAAAGCAGACAGCATTCGTAGACGATACTATACTATGCGGAAGAAATTTCGAAGTGAATTTTTCAATTCCACAGATCTAGGCTTTCTGGATGAGCCAAATCTACATGATTGCAATGGACATGGAACTGATTTTAGGCAGGATGTAAGAATTGAAGCTCAGGCTCGTGATGGGAATTGTATGCTTGGGGATTGTATCTCAGATGATCTTGGGCTTCAAGAATCAGATCTTGATATCTTGCGCCATGCTTTCCCAGAAGCACTTGGAGACATGCCTGTCTCCCCTGCCATCGCTAATTCTCATATAGCCTACAATAGTAGGTGTTCAATCTCAGTAGACGATAATGGTCCAGATGCAATTCTAAGAGAAAGTAGGTTTCTGGAGGGGCTTTCTACTTCATTAAGAGAGGAGAGGAATTCTTTTCAGCCTGATATGGAAGATAGAGAAATTACGGATGTTCTTAAAGATAATTCCATTGACTTTGAAAAGTGCTCGGCTGTTAAGAGGCCTCGCTTATCACAGTTATCTCCGGAGAGAAAGATCTTCAGTAGTCCTGATGGAAAACAGTTGTCCACCTTCCGTTCAAGGAGTGATAACCATCAAAATATCTGTAGTGGTCCTTGTGGATTTGGAAGTAGACAGCATTCTCGCTCCCCAAAATCAGGTGAGAACTATTTATTTCATACACTGGAATTTCCATCTGTTTAGTCTATTCTCCTCCTTTGGAACACAGTGGAAAATGTAGCAGTATGAGTCTTGGAGATATGCAGTAAGCCATTAACAAGGGCATATCCTGATGATGGCAATAGTAATGATAGTGCTCATGTGTGTATGTTGTTGTCATTTCAGGAACTATGTTGGGAGCCAGGACTGGCAGCACTGATTTTATTGATTCATCAGCTACCTCAGATGGTGAGTTCACGGATCTCCCAGATTCCCTCTTAAATCTTTCAAATGAGGATGACGTCCTTTTGGAGGTAGATGGCAAGGATTCAGCAGACAACTTGTGTAAAGAGAATTTTAAGTTCCTCCCAGATTCTCCTTGTGATATTCCAGAAGGCGGTTCAGATGACCATGAATCTGAAGTAATCAAAGAATCAAACACAAACATTACAGATCCTGATGATTTCAATCCTTTAGGATCAGAAATGGAAAATTCTTCTCTACATGGTCAAGATGTCAGAGCTGATTGTGAAGTTAATGTGCCATCCACATCAGCATTAAGTCCTGATATAAAACAGCCTACTGATGGGAGTAAGCTTTGTACACTTAACACCGAGGACACAGAGATTCCTTGTAACGATGATATCTTCTTGCTTATCCACCCTTCCACATCATTTGCTTCTACCGCCACCCAATCAGTTGGTCAAAGTTCCATAGACCTGTCATCGCCTTGTAGTAGAAGTGAACAAAGAGTCAACTCCTTCACTCGTGGAAAAGATTCTGGCAAGTCTTTTGCATGGACTAATAAGGTTGTACCAAACGTATTTGGAGAAGCACGACCAGTGCAGCCAGCCGTTGGTAGTACTGCCCATTTAAAGGTGTCTGGTACTACTGCTTTACCTGTCCTTCCTGGTGCTGCTAACAAGGGTGTGGGAGTCGCAGGTCAAAGCAAATCATTGCCTGTAAACCCAGTAGTATTTAAAAATGATGTGCTAGAGGAGGATATTGCTAGAGTTCGAGGGGTATCAAAACATGAAATATTATCTATGCTTTCTTCCATAAATTGCTTACCTTCTTCATATGGAACCTTTAGAGCTGCTTATTTGTTGGCGGCAGGTGGGGGACACTCCAGCTACTTTCATCGAGGCACCAGAATTTGGTGAATCAAGTTCTGTCAGGGTAGCTGTTACAGAGCCAACAATAAACCCTTCAACATCAGAAGTGGAAGATCCTCAGAGTGATGATGATGTGCCATGTTTTTCTGATGTTGAAGCTATGGTAATTCTTGAAGCTTCCTTCTTTAAGCTAATCTTATCTGCAGAGTTACCAAATTAGATATAACATTCTTTGATTTCGCGATTTCACTTTTCAGATACTAGAGATGGACTTAGATCCACATGATCAAGACTTATATGCAACTAGGCAAGGTAAGTTCTTTGAAATTGAATGGAGTTTGTTCATTTATAGCTTTTACTGGGGATAAATCATGTGCAGTACCAGATGTGTAAAACTTGATGTTCCTTCTCTGTGGTATCACTCTTACATATGTTTGTTCTTCTTATGATTGATGTGCCAATTTTATACAAAGATTACATCCATATTTGGTCATCCATGCATTTAAAGGCGTGTAATTATTTAAGGCTGTAATTCACATAGCAAGAAAAAAGTCGATTACCAAATGTAGCCAATGGGTGCGTTATATTGTGAAGCCAATATTTTTATGTTAAAGTGAAACAGAAAATGCTTATTATTATGCTAAGTGGTGTAGATTTTTATAATCTTGAACTGCTGGGTATGTGATAATCAGAGTCCAAGTATCAGTCTGAAGACTTTAGAAGGACAACCATAAGATTGGAACAGTGTAGTCGTTCTGGTGTGCAAAGAGACATGACTTCTCGAGGGGCCTTTGCCATCCTATATGGTCGTCATCTGAAGCATTACATCCGAAAGACTGAGGTAAATATCCCAGATTGTGACCTTCTGCATCTTTTGTTATTCAATTGATTGATTATATTAATGCTTTCTGCATTCTCCTTTACAGCTCCCCCCTACCCCAACCCCACACCAACAGTCACTCACACTCTCTATCTATCTATCTATTTGTCTTGTTTCTGCTGGGGAAATTCTCTTCCACATCTGTTATTTCTATTTTCCACGTAACTGTTCCTTTTGAGGTTTTAGTTTTAATAGTATAGTTGATATCCGACATTTTCATGTGGCTGTTCAATTGCTCCCTTTTGGGGCTATCTTCTTGCTCCTAATAATACAATGAGCAGGAAAAAGTCCCTAGGTCGTATATGCACCAACGAAGCTACATAAGCTCCATTGCAAGATTATAGTCTTCCTCCTATTAAAGTAATAGATACAAATAATATATACGGATAAATTTCTTCTTCCTATGAAGAAACTAAGCTTGTGTAACTTGACCACCGAGATTATTAGGACACCTGGCTGTAGAGCTGCTGACTGCAACAACAACCCAGTGTAATCGCACAAGTTGGGTCTGGGGAAAGTGTACACAAACCTTACCCCTACTTTGTAGAGAGGGAAAGGCGCTGACTGGATTTCCATAAAAATATTATTACAAAATATAAGATTGCTAAAATATCCTTAACTCATTGGGAACTCGGGTTATGACGTTAAGGGTAAATATTAATATATTATAAAACCATTAACAATGCTTGTAAGAGTCCCTTAAGAAAAAAATGTTATTTCCTTTCTCCCTTGTGTACTTCCTCAGAGTGCCTTGGCTTTCATCAAGCATTTGTATCATTGACACGGACTGTGCAGCTATAGCCTGATTCTTGCTTGGAAAGCAGCCTCTTGGCCAAGGCCATGTTTATTATGTTGTTAGTCTTAGTTTAGTATCTAGAAAGAAGAGTTTTGTTTTGGATTTGTCTCATTAGTTTTCATTGGTTTCCTTACCGAAAACCTTTACAAGGATTGCCAGCTAATTGATTTGACCTTTTTCCTTAGCCAAGTTGCTGTGGACTCTTCACTTTCGGTGCCACACCTGCATCGATAACACCCACGTCGACATGATGTGGGCGTGGGATCCATATGGGATATGGTCAAACGATTTTGGGTACTCAACCAAAATCGATAGAGAAATTTGAGACAAAGGCTAGAGTGAAGTCATAATTTAAGCATATGTTGTTTTTAATGTTAAAAGATTTTTGTGTTAAAACATCAGCTTCAAGAAGGTGCTTTAAAGATTCAAAAAAAGAAGAAGGTGCTTTAAAGATATTTACTGGTTAACATCATGGCCGAACGTGCTATGCACTGAAGAAGTCTATCATGACCTATATATCATTTGTATAACCATATTACACGCAAAAAACAGTAAAGAGATGCATTTGTACTTAATAATAATTATAGATTCGGACATGCTTTCAGAAATTTGTGCATTCATGTCCTTTCAAGTAGTCCACCATAATTTAGACATATTTTTTATATTTAAAAATTATTTTTAGCTGAATGCTGCACCCGTATCCATACCTAGATCCCTGCCCACCTTATCCTAAAATTTAGTTCATGAAGGATCCGATCTTTAGTTCAGCACATGTATCGGACACCCGCAACCGAGTCTGAGCAACTTTGTTTCTTAGTATATCCCTATTCATCTTGCGTGTTGATTGGTATGACCTCTTCTCCCTTTCATAGTGATTTTCAACACCTTATGATTTTGCAGCTTTTTGTGGGGGAAATCAGGCCCTGATCATTGCAATTCTTTCCCATTTTGTCTGTGTATTGTTGACCAAGGCAACTTGCCTTTGTAGGTCATACTTGGAAGATCCACAGATGATGTTGAGGTTGACATTGATTTACGAAAAGAAGGCCGTGCTAACAAAATATCTCGGCGTCAGGTAGAATTATTTAGTAATCATCTTCTATTGCATGCTATGACTTTGTTAAGAATGATGTTAGTCTACTCCTTGGTAGAGCCGTCAATATGGGCTAGGCCTGTTGGGCCGGCCTGGCCTAACCCGGGATTTAATAGGGCTGGGCTAAAAATTTTGGAGCCCATTTAAAAAAAGGGCTTTTTAGCCCGGCCTGAATAAGCCTGCTGATTTGTGGGGCTTGAGAAATATAAGTAGGGCCGGCCCGTGGGCTAATACAAATTAATTAAAAAATATAATATAATATTAAAATTTAAAATTAAAAAGATCCAAACTCAAAATCTATTTAAAGTTTTTTAGGAAATCACTAAGTATAGAAGTTGCATCCACCATGAAAATGTCCAAAC
>NW_006238946.1:844898-875795 GCF_000226075.1 Solanum tuberosum
TCATGAAGTGTTAGATACGCCATAAGTTTCATGATTTTTTAAGGAGTTTATTTTTTACATTTTTATGGTTGGAATATTGTCATATTTTTTGTGTTTTATTGTGATCATTGCAAAACAGTTAGGTTAATATTTCTATTTAGATATTTATACTTTTACTTGAAAAAAAACTTAATATTATAAAGATAATTTTATTTGTGGATTTGATTAACAAGTAGTAACATTAACACCATGTAATATTGTTTTGTCGATATTTATGATAATATTTTTAAATTATAATTTATAGTTTAATTTAATAATTATAAAAAAATATATAACTTTTAAAAAAGTGGGCTGGCCCGGCAAGCCTGTAGCCCACGTACTTGTGGGTTGGGCCGACCGTTTTCTGGCCCACACCAAAAATGGGCTAGCCTGGCCTGGCCCGTAAAATGTCAAAGCCTGTATGGGTTAGCCCGGATGGGGTGGGCTAGCCCATATTGACAGCTCTACTCCTTGGAACCTATGTTTATGACTTTATGTACTCTATGAAAAGGATACATGTCAAACAATACGAGGCATTGTGTTGTATCTTTGTTTTAAGTGCCTTTTGACGTTACTCCTTAATGTTAAAGCTCCAGTGAAGGAAGATTTTGTTGGCGCTTTTTCATGCTTTATGTAATAATGTACGAGCATAGAAGTGATGCCGCCAAAAACACACAAAGGATATTAAGCTTTCTTGCTTAATAATCTTTGCTGTGTTATTAAGCATAGGACGTCAACAGTGTTTGACTGATGATGTCTTAAAAAATTTAAGGGTTACTCTTACGGAAAACAAGGTAATAGCACTTGGATGGTGAGAAGACAGGGTGATGAAATTAATCCTCTGTTCTCTTATACATATTATGAAACAGTCAGTTATAAACAATATATTGCTTTTTTCGTTGAAATCATTTTGATGGAGTTAGATATTTCAAACGTTCTTTAGATAAGATTGCCTTCTATGTCAGCTTATAAATTTCGTGGAAAATATAGTCAGATTGCCTTCTTTAGTTAGATATTTCCTTATAGTTTTGTATTAAATGGAAAGCCTTTTTAGGACATTTCTCCATGTTTTCTTACTTAGGCAAGCATCAAGATGGAATCGGATGGATCCTTCTGTCTGAAGAATCTAGGGAGGTGCTCAATAGCAGTGAATGGCAAATCTGTTGATACTGGGCAGTATCTGACCCTTAGCAGTAGTTGTGTGATAGAGGTACGTCACTCTCCTTACCTTTAAGGGACAAATTTTCTTGCAGATTACCTACATTTAGGTCTTGGAAGTTCTGCTTTGTGGTCAATAATACTTCCTTCCTATGAGTCTGGTTTCTTATTTATTTAATTGTCTGAGATGTTATGTAAGCAAATATGACACATCGCTTTTCATGTCAATGAAATAAGGATGTTCAAACCATCCAAGGTATTTCTAGAGATGAGTTGAGGTATTATAAAGAAAAATTACATAGCATTTGCTGAAAGTTAGTGTATGAAACACATCTTTGATATACTTATGACAGAAAAGGATTGATTGTTAGGTAGTAGGATTTTGATGTGGCATGCATCTTTTTTGTCATTTTGGAATTCAACATTTGTAAATCCTTTATTTCCAACATATCTAAATGTCCAATGTTCTATATCATATCTAAATGTCCAATGTTCCATATCATATCTAAATGTCCAATGTTCCATATCATATCAATATGGAACCACAAAAGTGTCATTTTAAACAACTATGGGGTCTCAGGTTAAAACCCCAACAGAGACAATAAACACTAGGTGGTTTCTTCCCATCTGCCCTAGCCTTGTTGCTGGTGGGAGGTGGTAGTTTAGTTATAACATTGAAGTAACCATTACTAGTTTTAAAAAAAAGGTAATAATATTGAAGCAAATAATCCCAATTTATCTCCTCATATTTAAAAATATTTATATGAAAAATATTTACTCTAATGATACCGTCTCTATCATTGATGTCTTAGACTCATTATAGGGATAGGTCGGTATTCTTAGAGTTTCCTTTTGTAAATACGGGTTTCAGTACAACCTATGTACTGTTCTGCAGAAATAGAAACAATTACCATTTTCAAAAATAAAATAAAATATTATAGTTATGTTACACGGTTTTAAGTAAGGAAATGATTTATATAAGGTAAAATGTAAATCAATTTGAAGTCTTAAATATGAGTACTTCTTACCTAATTAAGACAATGGAAGATAATAAGAAAATTTTAAATTGATTTCAAACTCCTAAATATTAAGCAGATAATTAAATTCTGTTTTATCTATGTAAAATTATATTTTTAAGATAGAAAAGGCGAATGACATTTCGCTTTAAATTCAATTCCCTTTGTCGTTCAATGAGAATGCACATGCCAACATGCTTTTGAAGTTTTAAAAGTATACTAATCTCACATGAATAATAACTCTTTGGTACATTCTCATGTTAAGTACCCAAAATTGGTTGACCAAACCGGGTATGGATCCCACATCCACACCCATGTCGTGTCGACACGGGTGCAACACCGAAAGTGAAGAGTTTGAGCAACTTAGCTTAAAACACAAGGATAGATTGGAGGAAGGAGATATGAGAGCGAGTGCACAATGAATTAGGGAAGGAGTGGAAGTGAAACAACAAATATAGGAAGACTGGATCTGGGTTGTGGGTTCTAGGAAGCAGGAAAGATATGACCCAGGGATGTTCATGGTTTAGGGCATTGAACGTGTCACTAGTGGGATAGAATGAGAGCTATAGAGAAACGAGGATTGATGAAGAAAACTTAGAGAAGGGATATGAAGTCGTTTTGGATTTACTAGGGGGAAACATGTCTATTTGAAGCTTATCTAGATGGACCTTATATCCTGGTAGATAATTTGCTCTTCCTTTATCTGTGCATGTGACCAAGAAGGGCCATCTAACAACAAAATAACACCACCACCGCCACCGCCACCTTGATCATTAACTAATTGGAGTCTGCTAAAAAGGTTACCTTACTTGGTTGCAAATGTTCTCCAAACAATAAACAAAAATGTGCTTTTGTAGATTTCCTGTCATTCCATGATTTTTCCTTTTATTTCAATTTCTTCTCAAGTGCTATGACTCTTTTCTCATCCCCTGATTGCTTCGTGGGATCACCTTCCCCCCCTTATGGGGAGTCAATAGTATAATTGGTGAGTGCATTGTTTAGTCACAACAATGAAGTGAAATTCCATCTAAGCTAATTTCTAAGACGGCCTGTCATATCTTCAACTATTTTATATTGTGGCATTTTTATTGGCAGGAGTGGTCTTACAGTTTTATTAACTTATGGAACATACTGAACTTTTACAGATACGGGAAATGAGTTTTTTGTTTGAGATGAACCCTAAGTATGCCAAGCAGTACATAGAAAGCATTACCCAGAATAAAGGAACAGTTAGCAAATTTGAACGGTCACCTGAAAGGAAACCATGATGAACACCTTTAAGGTATCTTTGTTGTTCTTGTTCTGTTCTGTTCTGTAAATTAACCTTATGTTGAATCAATATCTTTTGTTGAGGATCAGTTTCCTCTGTTCATTAATGGATGTGTAGGTTGTAAATATCTCTTTATGTTCCTGTGAAAATGTCACCTAACCTGCCCAGATCCCCTTATTACCTTGTTTCTTTTCTTCATCTCTATGCGGGTAGTTTCACTGGGACTCAGTTTTTCTCTTCTGGAATTAAATTTAGGAGAAAGGAGGAGAGGAATTATGATCACATAGCTGCCTAAAGAAAGATTAAATGTCCAAATGGGAGAATCAAAGTTTTACAGAAGAATTTGATCTATAGCTGTCTAAAGAAAGATGCCCATTTCATTTACAAATATTTTCTTCCAGATTAAACTACTCAAATGTGAATGCTGTGTATAGAGTTTGATAAAAAAATAAAAATAATATCTCAAGTCTTTTACTCTCGTATTTCAGAGGTTTAATTATATATACAATTTGCCTCCTTTTCTTTTTTCTTTCTGAAAGGAGAAGGATGATTGCAAATTGATGAGTTATTATTTGTTTTAATCAACTCTAATTATTTGCCTTATCCTTCTTTAAGTCCGTAGAAAGTCTCTGGATTTTTGTTTTCTCTGGGAATTAAATGAAATACTTGTTCATATTAATTGAAGAGGGTTGGGAGCCATGAAGTCTCGGCTCAATTCTCACCGAGACCAAATATTACGGTAGGATAACCTTCACGAGCATAAATATAATAATTCCATTGGCCAAGACTTTGACAAATGGGAAGAAAGATAGCAAATATCCCATGTATTAGTTGAGGTGCACGGTGCCGGTACCCAGTTATCAAAAATAACTTATCTATATCTGTCAGTTTTTTTAAACATTCCCTTGAACTAACCACTACCAGTAAAGATCTTATCAATCACCGTAATGTTTTTGAGCTCTGACTTCTGATGCCCCGTCTCGATCTTGTCGTTGATTCTTCATCATAACAAACCTATTCCTGGAGGCCTGCCAATTGTGTCTATCATTTGAAGTGTAATCTGCCAAGCTTCTTTCGATTGTTTTAGAAGTTCAGATTTTTGTCTGTAGAAATTGGAAGGTGGATGCATCCTAAATAAATACGTAACATATTAGAGATTATTCGCCAAATCTATTAATTGTTCCCTGTCCTACAAACCTTTCTTGTTTCTCTTTTTATACAATTTCCATGAGTGCTACTGGAACGTTGCACGCCTTTCTTCTTCACTATCTTGTAAAGGTCAGTTGGGATAACCTTGTATTAAACAAAAGAACTCCTTGAAATTTGGCAATGCGAGTGAATCGATTACCTACTTGGCAGCTCATATTGACTTCTAACAACGGATATCATAGCCGATCAATTTCTCCTATGTTTGAATAAAATGGTCTTAAATATAAGACAGTAGTACATTCATACAATAGCGAAGAAATGAGCTAGCGACTGCGATTAGGTAGAGGGCAGCCTTTATTTTATTGTTCCCACTTTTTTTTTTTTATAAAATGAAAACACAATGCATTCAACAGGTTTGGGACCCTAACGTCTCTCTGTGTGATTTGGTAGGGAGTAACCTTATTTTATTGTTTCACTTCTTTATAATGGTATCTTTAATAATGCACTCACTCTGTTTGAATGGTTGTTACATACTACATATAATGTATCATATTGTATTTTGTTGTATTGTGTTGTACGGTATTATTTTAATGAATATGACGTTGGCAAGATCGTATCATTTTTCATGGTTACATAATGTAATACATCAATAATTTGAATGATAATCCTACAAGAAAGTTAGGTATGAGTAGAGCTACTATAAAAAAAGTAGTAAAGGATAAAATAACATTATTAAATAATAAGTAAAAAAAAATGAGAAAAAATAAATAAGGCAACAACACGATTATACTAAATTAGTAGTTACACTAAATGATACTTAGTTTTTGTTATTACCTAATAATACAAAAAATTAAAGTAACAATCAAAACAAACATTTTATTTAATTTAACAAGGGATAACAGCCTTCCAAATAAGTTGTTAAGATGTTCGGACCCTAACGGTCACCCTTAAGATGACATGCCAGACCAATGGGGCTAATAGGGGATGGGTTAGAATTTTTGAACAGCACATCGATATTCTTCCATAGCAACCAACCAAATATTCGTTACACATTTTCCAGTTGTAAGTGATCCTTGATATATTCTTAAAGACAAAACAGAGAAGTGTTCAAAGAACATTGGTGCTAATTATAAGCTTTTTTACGAGTTTAACAATTTGAATGTATAATGTGGCATATTTAGAAGTACCAGCGGTATCAAATGACTGGGTTGGGTGAAATTGAAACGGCTTACAGTAATTTAAGTCAAAACTCAGCCTACCACTTAAAAGTTGTTTCAGTCAAAGATTAAACATAGCCGAGGTGTTGGCCACCCTTAAAAAAAACCTCGGCACTTCTTTTTGTTCTGACAAATTATTTATTTAAGAAATTAAGGCGTTAGGTCAAACTCTAGGAAATATAAGTGTATCTGGCCAAAATAAGCTGGCTGCAAGTAGGTTAAACTGCGGGTCACTATTCTACCTCTCTAAACCACCTTTGGACACATTATAGATTGTACTTTTAAGTTTTAACATTGTTGTTAGGAAGGTTCTTGAATGTGCTATTAGTAATGGAGGGTAGAATGTAAAAAATTTATTTGACACAAGATTTTCTCTAATGTTAAGAATGTTATCGTATGACGCAGAAACGAGTGGCTGCATCATGGGAGATAGGAGTGATGTATGAAGATATTTGGATGCTCTTGAGCATGTTTGATTATATCTATTTTATATATTCCAATAAAATAGCTCATAGGTTAGCTAGATTTTCTATTTCTTTGCTGAATGAGATCTCTTGGGTGAGATTTTCTCCAAGTTAGATTGTACATGATAACGATACATTTGAATCACGTAGTCCTTGATACAAGTAATACAAGAAAAAGAAGACTTTTAACATTTTGGATGGTCTCGAGCATTAGATTGGTCTAGCTTTACAAGTAATTTTGGTTTTAAAAGAAGCAAAATTTATCCAACCAAGAGCAAAAAATTCAAACTTTGTTCACTAGAATAACAGCCTTAAACAACTAGCAGTCAACCAATCGAAATGCCACCTTTAGTGAAACGCAAAGACAAATTATTGGTACCTAACTTTTTCGAGGGTATCAGAAAGTGGCCCTCTTTAAGTGGTCGAAGCAAAGTGCTTACTACTCAATTAAAAGTGGTTGCCTCTCAATCAGTGCAAAAACAATTGCTGTTGAACTAAGTTATTCATCATGTCCTCTACTTGCCCCTTTTAAATACTAATTCTGATACCTATTTTGTTAGTTATGACATCAAAATATATTGAAAGAGTAAAGCATCAATTAGCTGGAAGAATATTGGAATTTTTAGTAAAAAAATATATTGTAAATGAAGAAAATGGGAGCCTGAAATGAACCATAATTTGGGGACCCTATAAAACATTTATTGGCAGTGTCACAGAAAGCTGTATCATTTTTCCCCTTCAATAAGCAAATTTAGATGAGTAGTAAAACTCCACTGACATTTTACCCGTGAGCCCACTTACCAAAAGATAATATAGCCAAATTTTGCGTACTTTTTTGTCTCTAATTGTGTCTTGTTTTCTATTTAAAAATTGTTCCAAATTATATCTACCTTTTAAAATATATTTTTAAATTTTACTTTTTTTTCTTCATAGTTAATTCCGCACCCTCTATTTCACCTTTCTTTGTTTGTTCCCTTCTTTGGACACACAATATATCCTCATGAATCCATTTAAAAACTAATCTTGAAGGCTCTTCTTCTTCATCAATTCTCATTACGATAAAAAAAAACCACACAGAAAAAATCCAGAAAATGGGTTGTTTTTCAATTTCTACTGTTCTGTTCTGTATAGTTCTCTATGCTCTGTTCTTGCATGCGCATTCAACTACTCACTGGCAAGACATTGAAGTCTTGAAGCAGCTGAAAAATAGCGTCGACCCCAATTCAGTGTCACCTGGTTCATGCCTGAATTCATGGGATTTCTCTGTAGACCCTTGTGATAATCTCGGGGGTGAAAAATTCACTTGTGGTCTCCGTTGCGACCTTGTCGTTTCCTCTGTTAGCCGAGTCACTGAACTCGCTCTAGACCAGTGGAATTACTCCGGTTCACTCACTTCTGTCTCTTGGAATTTGCCTTATCTCCAAAACTTAGACATCACTAATAATGCCTTCTCCGGTTTAGTACCTGAGTCACTCTCGAATCTAACTCGGGTTCAACGAGTCGGTTTATCAGGTAACTCGCTATCCGGGTCAATTCCGAGTTCACTGGGTTCACTTTCAAACCTTGAAGAGCTTTACCTTGACAATAATTTCCTTGAGGGAGAAATTCCCCAAAGTTTCAACGGTCTCAAGAATTTGAAACGGCTCGAATTTCAAGGCAATCAGATTACTGGCGAGTTTCCCGAGTTGGATCAGTTAATTAATTTGAATTTCATCGATGCTAGTGATAATGCCATCTCCGGCGAACTCCCGGCGAGTTATCCGGCTTCTCTCATCGAGCTTGCGATGAGAAACAACAGCATAGAAGGTAACATTCCGGCGAGCCTCATCGGACTGAATTTCGTACAAGTTATCGATCTGAGTCACAACAAACTCAGTGGGTCAGTGCCAGCGAGTGTCTTCACTCACCCATCCCTCGAACAGCTCACCCTATCATACAATCAATTCGGGTCGGTTCAGGAACCCGGGATCTCGTTTCAGAATAGTCAGCTTATTGCAGCAGACTTAAGCAACAATGAGATCCGTGGGTTATTACCCGGGTTCCTGGGTTTAATGCCCAGATTATCATCACTTTCACTAGAGAACAACAAGTTATCGGGTATGATACCGACCCAATATGCATTGAAAATGGTGTTTCCGGGTGAAGGGGTGTCTCAATTTGAGAGGCTACTGTTAGGAGGAAACTATTTATTCGGACCCATACCGAGTCCATTGTTGGATCTGAAAGCGGGTTCATTCACAGTGAGATTAGGAGACAACTGTTTGTACCGGTGCCCGTTGAGATTATTTTTATGTGAAGGTGGGGAACAGAAATCATTATCGGAGTGTCAGGCTTTTGGTCCCATCATTCCTTGAGTAATGTGATAATGTCTTTACTTTGAGGTCCTCGTTTTCATTTTGTACTAGTAATTATTGTATCGTTTCAATTTTATCGGAAGGGACCAGTAAGTATTGTATAAATATATTTTTTCCTGCAACCTTACCCCATGTATGGGGTTTTAGATATGATCTATGGTAGAGTTGTTATTGTTGTGAAGAGTGAGACAGAAATATAAGATTTCTGACTTGATGTGTTGAAGTAGTAATTGTGGGACAGTTGAGAAAATTTTATTAGCGGATTCTGAATTTAAGCTATTAAGTTCACCGCAATTTCTATACTATATATTGATTGATATGTCTGTCTATATTAGCTTTAAAAGAAGCAAAAAGAGAAAAATAATAGGATGGACTATAAAACAATATCTGGATGGGGTAAAGTTGTATCTTTTGCTTAAGTCATCTGTGGCCCCTTAAAATTGTCTGTATAATTCATTTAGACACTCTAATAAACCTTGTTTCCTATTAGACACTCTAATCTTAAAATATAAGTACTTATTGAACATTTTTCTAACACTTGGTCTAAAGAGAATGTGCGTGTAATACACATGCATATGAAGTGGCAAAATGACGAATCAAATGAAGACATGCAGCATTTAAATCTAAAATAATTATAAAAATAAATTTTAAATATAACAAAATCCTAAAAGAAAATACTTTAAACTAAAAAAAGTATACGCCCCCTAACCCCACCAACCTCAAACCTCTCTATTTCTTCTTTTTCCCTAACATTTGCCTTGTCCACCATTGTTAACCTCCATTTAGAAAAATTAGAGGTTTTAACATATATTATGAATGAATTTATCATTTTTATTTCTCTTTATGCCTTCTTCCTTATTTTCATTTAAATTGATGGTGTTTTCTTAAAAGATCCGTTTTTGTTATATTGATTTCAATTTTTTTTTGTTCAATTTGTGAGGAAGAAGGGGTGTGTGTGGGGAGAGGTGAAGAGGGAGAGAGTAAATATTTGAATAATGATCTCCATTTTTTCCGGCAAAGAAGATATAGATGGTTTTCATTTTTTTCGGCAAAGAAGATATAGATGGTTTCCATTTTTTCCAGTAAAGAAGATGTACATAATAACCTCCATTTTATCCAACAAAGAACTGGTGATCTCCATCTTTTTTCTGAAGAAAATAAAGGTGGAAATAGACAATGATAAGATGATTTTTTTTATAAAAAAAAAGAAGAAAATTTGTGGGGAAAAATGGTGATGAATTGTGTTGAAGAAGTGGTTGCAGTAGGTGTGTGGTTTTGAAAGAGAGGAAGAAGAAAAAGATTTTTATTTTAAAAAAAAAGAGAGAAATATAAAGAAAAAATTGAAAAGGAAAAATGTTAAAATATTGATTTCACGCGCTCACCAAGACGTGAACTTTACTTTTTGTGCCATATCTGTATAAAATGTCTAAATGATTCAAATTCGAAAGGATAGAGGTGTTCAATAGGTACTAGTTCTAGTTTAAGTGAATTATGCGGACAATTTTAAGGAGCGTAGATGACTTAAGCATTTCAATTTCTATTATTTAATGAAAGCTACGGCAATTGTTTATGAATTTCTATTGTTTAATTAGAGATGTGATGCTTGATGGTTTCGGATTGTATGGATGTATGAAAATGGATACGTAACGGACGACGATTAGATTTCCTCGTCCAAAGATGACGAAATGCCATCACATGTTTGTCCTGACTCATAAATGATAATTCTCCTTTTCCCCCACTAATTACTCGTATCTCCAAGCTATACCTGGACTTTGTAAAAAAAAAAAAAGATAAATAAATTAAAATAAAGAAAATATTATATTTCAGATTATTGGACATAAATTATATGTTCACCATAAACTCAAATCTTATACTTTTACCTGCTTCTCTCTTAACCAAAGTCTGGAGTTCAAACATTGGGTATAGAAACTTTTTTGGTGAGAGCGTTATCCTCAAATGGAGCCTTACCCAACACATTTAAATTAGTCAAAATTTAATATGAATATTGAAACTAAATGAGATTTGCTTGTTTTATTTTTTTTGGTCCATAGATTTGTACCCTACTACTACTACCTTCCATTTATTTTTAAAAAAAAGCATCACACTACTAAAATCATACGTGTGAAGACAAAATGATATTTTTTTGGCTATAGCTGCATCATACATGGAACGCGCTGTAACTTTCCTTTTAACCTAAGTTTTTTATTCTTTTAATGGTAAAACCGGAAGCAGAAAGAAAGGGTAGAGTAGAACTTAGGGAAGTGGTACACTGATTGCATCAGCAAGGAGCAGAAGCTGCATTACCTGTTCCGCTGCTGACATCTACAAAAATCCACTTTAGCTTAGCATCACATAATCTAGTGAATAGTGATATATAAAGGATTACTTACCTTCACTTTTATCCGTTCACATTAAATTTTGTATGTTATTTTAGGAGAATAATAAGTTAAATGTATATTTTATTTCGAATTAGCACTACTTGATCAATGGGGTAGGAGACGGACATACGTGTTCAATTTATATCTTTCAACTTGGATTTCACGATGAGGTGGACCTTGAGAAGTTTTAAGGAAAAATTACTGAAATACACGTCTTATGTTTCCTTTATTTTCAATATCCTCTTCTATTTCTAAAAATCTCTAAAATCCCTTATTTTTTTAATGTATTCGAGCCAATATTTAATGTATCTGAGCTACATATTATGTATCCGGTTTATGTTATAATGTATCCGAGCTAACATATTATGTATCTGATTTGTGTTACTTTTTAAGGGATTAATGTAATTACAAACTAAAGAGGGATAAAATTGTAATTTCATATTAAAATTATGTGATTTCTAAAATTTATCCAAGTTTTAATGTAACAAATAGTGGAAGTATGTAAACCGAAAGTCCACAAGGTAGAAGTGATGGGCCTTATTAATGAATTTTGGTTGGTTAGTTGGCCCTGTATATAAATTATGTAGCTCTTTTTTTGCCTTTACACATTAACATACAAAGTCTACGAGCAGCGGCAGAAACGGAAAATTTAATTGTAAATGCCATTACAATATTGTTTATTCTTATCATACACAATAAGATGAAAGACATTTAAGAAAATTTGTATTTACAAGTAGAGAGACATGTAACATGTAGTAGAAAAAGTGCATATTAAAGTGAAAACCAATATAGCCTATAGGCACATGATATGACCTTTTATATGATCTAAGATTGTGTATTTTCTAATAATCTCAAGTTCCCCCGTTGCCGTGGGCTGTCTTTTTGTTATTATGGGATCAAATCCATCTCCATACCATCAAAACTAAACAAATCCAAATGATTGTTTGTATGTCTACATAGTTAGCTAGCTTGTGCACGCCCAATTATCAACTAGTAGTAAGATATTATAAAGTTCATTCATAGATTGCAAATGTCCAACATTTATCATAAATCTAGTACAAAATTTTAGGTCTCACATCTTCTAAAAAACAACGTCTATGATGGGTATATGGGCTTGCAATTGATTAGCAAAAACATTCTCTATATCTCTTTCTCAAAAAGTAATCTTTTTTAATCATTCCAAAAAATATGTACTGTTCACTTTATGAGATGCACATCATTTTATCTTCACTTTATGAGGTTAATCTATACTTTATTCAATGCCATTCCCCTCCTATTTTATACCCCAAAAATCACAAAGTCAACATAATGCTCCCACATCACATGTTTTTGGAACAAATAGTACACCATATTTGATCAACTCTTCTATTTAAAAAAAAAAAAAACTAGTCCAAAAAGATGAATTTTTGAATGGATGGAGTAATGAGTACAACCTTCTTCTTTTCTCTGTTTTTCACCCGATATTCATATTAAAGTTCGACTATTTAAAATTCGTGTTACATAGACCTCATTCGGAGGAAAGCGCTTTCTACTAAATATTTTTTCATAACTCAAACTCCAGACCTCTTCTAGAAGGAGAGATATTAATTAAATCTATTTTCAGGATAAAATGGGGTATTTTTTTATATGAAAACCTAGAACCTAACCTAATAATACTAGCTAGCTTTCTTGTAATGGGAGTAATTTGAATTTCCCACTCTTCAAATAAAACTTGCTACTACATAGTCAAGCCTCCAAATGTTGAAATTCAAGTATTTTACTACACAAGACAAAACAATACAAATTATTGCACCGTCAACATTTATTACCAGATCCCTTGCAACTGCACTTACTTGAATGAATGAGTGATTTTCCAGTCACCTTTTTCAGTCAATTTTGCTAATTTCAAGCTAAGGCAACCACTCCACTATAGTCAATTATGATCAATATGGATGCCCTTTTTTTCCGCAACTGGTGGTCCATGTTATCTGTTGCCTTAATTAAAATCATAATTTTCTTTTACCATATGCTTGGCAAATCATATGCTATATAACATTCAATCAATTATGTAGTGGATGAGTGCAGTACATCTAACATTTCTTTTACTAAAAAAAATTAAAATAATGCAAAGTAAATATCAATACATGAGGACACAAGCTAAAGTCTTGTGCCCATTTGACCATATATATTATTTTTTCACTTTTCCCGTGAGTATTATTCTAGAAAATTGTTTGAACATGTTATAATTTTCTAAAAAAAATCAGAATTCGAAAAACTCCAAAACGTTGTTTTCACAACTTTCACTTCAAATCACTCACAAAATTTAAAATCAATTTCAATTTGTATTTATGTTTAAACACAACTTGCCAATTTTCGTATACTATTTTTAACTTCTATTTTTTTTTTTTTCAAATTTCACAATTTTGTCCAAATGCCCATTTTAGAACCTTTGCGTCCTCAATCATCGTACCCAAAAACCAAATACAAGCATAAACTATGATAATAGGCCAACCCCATTTAAACAGTACGCCACTAAATTGAAAGGTCATGATTTGCACCATTTTCCATACCCCACCCCATCTTACAAGCATCTTGATAAACCAATTTGGGCAAAATGAGTCATCTCCCACTTGCATTATAATATCCAATAATGGTACCATACATTACATGTATAGATGAGTTATACATCGACAGTATAAGATCTTATCCATCGTTGCACACAATAAAAGTTTAGTACTTATTATATTATGTTAAGTATGTTACTAACGTTTGTGGTTTTCAAGATTTGCAATAAGTTCATGTTTGTAATTTGGACTTTAGTATAGAGAAATATTTAATTTGTCTTAACTTGATTCTTTTTCCATTGGCTAGTTAACAAAGTCATCTAATTGGAGTATACTGCTCGTACTTAGATTCCACTAGACAAAATGCAGCAAAAGAATAGAAAAGAAAAGGTGGATGAGGCAGGAAAGAAGATCTCAAAGTAAATTCTCTGCTGTAATTATATATAGCTCAGTTACTTTAATATAATGTTTGGTCACACTCACGTATTTTAGTGTGACGATAATAATTTTGTAACTTTATTGTCATAGTAGTTCAGTAACTATACGTGAAATTAATTCAATAGTGTAAATACAATAACAAGTTAACAACTAAAATAAATCTAGATCGGCTATATGATCCATTTTAAATTCATTCCATGCCAAATTGCCAACTAAGGAGGGAAGAAATCAATTAAACTAGAAGCAAAATATTCTTATTTAGTGCATGACCTATCTAATATATTTTTAGGTGTGTAATTTACTCAAACAGCATGAGGCAACTGTTTAAAGCTACTCTGTATTTAATACACCTCCAAATTGCTAATTATCATATACATTTATTTTCATTTCCAACAACAAATATGGGAATTTTGGGTAGGAAAAAATCTTTCTTGTTCATCTTATTTTACATAATTTTTTCTGTTTTTGTTCCAAGGCCATTAGAATGTTGTCATTTGGTTGATAAAACATCTTTGTTAGACTTTAAACAAAAAGTCACTTCTGATCCTTCAAACTTATTGCAAACATGGACACTTTCAACTGATTGTTGCAAATCTTGGGAAGGTATTGCTTGTAATTCCAATGGAAGGGTTGTTAACGTCTCTCGCCCTGGCCTTTCTTCAGGGGACGATTTCATTATCGATACCTCAATTTCTGGAACTCTTTCTCCTTCTCTTGCCAATCTTTCTTTTCTTGAATTGCTTGATCTTAGTAATCTTAAGGACTTAACAGGGCCAATTCCACCTGAATTTGGCAAGTTATCGCGCTTGAGTTACCTCTTTCTTGATACTAATAAACTCTCAGCATCTATACCTGTCACATTTAAATATCTATACCAACTTAAGAAGCTTTATCTCAGTGATAATACTCTATCTGGTACTATCCCTTCGAGTATTTTCGAACGCTTCCTTTCACTCTCAGAACTTGGTTTATCAGCAAATCAACTTTCAGGTCCAATACCATCTTCAATTGGGAATTTAGTATCATTGACCAAGCTTGATATGAGTCGAAATAAGTTCTTTGGAAGCATTCCAGAGAGTATAGGAAGATTAAAAAATCTTGCATATGTTGATTTGTCTGAGAATCAGTTATCTGGAAAGATTCCAAACTCTATTGGAAACCTTTCCCAAGTATCTCTAATGTATCTGAACCAAAACCAATTGAGAGGAAAAATTCCTTCATCAATATCTGGTCTTAGATCATTGGTGTTCTGCCGTTTATCCGAAAACCAGCTGAGTGGCAGTATTCCACCTTCTATTGGCAATCTTCCAAAGATCGAAAGGCTGATATTTGAGAACAACAAGTTAAGTGGAAAACTGCCTGCAACACTTGGACATCTTGTAACTCTCACTGATATGTACTTTTCCAATAATCTATTTACAGGGAAAATCCCATCAAGTTTTGGTAATCTAAAGAATCTACAGATACTAGATTTGTCGAAAAATAAGCTCAGTGGTGAAATCCCTCATCAGCTTGTGAAGTTAGTGAGTTTACAGACATTGGATCTGTCATTTAATCCTTTGGGGCTTTCAAGAATACCAAACTGGTTCAAGAAACTAAGACTGTTTCGTCTCCTTTTGGCGAAGACTGGGATCAGAGGGAACCTCCCAAGTTGGTTGGCTTCATCGTCATTATCAACACTTGATTTATCAAACAATGGTTTGACAGGAAAATTACCTACATGGATTGGTAACATGACCAACCTTTCACTCTTGAATTTATCAAACAACGCCTTCTATTCATCAATCCCTGATGAGTTCAAGAACCTGACACTTTTGATGGATCTTGATCTTCACTCAAACAGATTTTCAGGCAACTTGATAGCAATTTTCTCCAAGAATTTTCAAGACCCCCTTGGTCACTACAATTCTATTGATCTTGCATACAACATGTTCACTGGACCATTAGACGAAAACAGCGGAAATGAACCTGTCATGGATTCTATTTTGTCACTAAGTTTGTCCCACAATCCATTGACAGGACACATACCAAAATCACTGGGAAATTTGACAACTTTGCAGGAAATTAAACTAGCTGAGAATGGGCTAACAGGTGAAATTCCAACAGAACTTGGGAATGCCAAGGAACTGAAAACAATTTTACTTTCAAATAACAATTTGGAAGGTGCAATACCAGCACAAGTTCTGAATTTGAAAGACCTTCGAGAATTTGATGTATCGGGAAATCGACTAAGCGGTAGTATCCCTCCTCATAAAGCTAATATCCCAAAGTCTGCATTTTTGGGAAATTATGGCTTGTGTGGAGCTCCACTTCCTCCTTGTAAGCACACATAGTGGAAACCTTCAAACACAATATTTCCCTTTTCTTTATTTATTTTTCATTTTCGACATGATTGTTCGTCATAATGTATTGTATTTCAGTTGTAATCACTCAAATGTTATTAGTAAATACTGAACAAAGTTGATTTTTCAAAAGCAACCTTGCAGAATTCTACATCAATATCCTCAATGGTTTAAACTAATGATGATTTTACAAATTGTGTTAGAAGATTGTTCACTGTATTGTATTGTTGATTTGAATACCATGCTCTTGTTTTAATTGCTATTTTAATCTTTTTTTGTATTGTATCCACTAATTTGATGGGATGGTTGTTACTTTATTTTTTTCCTTTTTACTTTGTTTATTATCTAATAATCTTATTTTATTCATTAAAACAGTATAGTATAATGTATATAGAAAATAACGATGAAAATATTATTTTTAATAAAAGAAAAAAGAAATACACAAGGCACCAGTGGTCTAGTGGTAGAATAGTACCCTGCCACGGTACAGACCCGGGTTCGATTCCCGGCTGGTGCACTTTATTTTTATTTTTTTGGCCTGAAAATTTGTTTTGTTGGAAAAAAGGAAAATAAAATAATGGGGTGTTGCGAGAATCGAACTCACGACCTCTCGCACCCGAAGCGAGAATCATACCACTAGACCAAACACCCTCTCGTTATATTGTAATGTATTATTAGCCTTGATCAATCTTGTTTCTTCAACTATACGATAGAATCCAAGGACGAATGCTTCTAGAGGAGTGCAAAATAGACTAGTTAAAGATGAAAGAGCGAACGTTTAGAGCTCGCGAAGCTCTAAAGGTAAAGCTCAAGTCTGGTTCAAAGGTTGAAAAAAGAGTTGGATACCTTATGATTCAACAATTAAGCACTCTCTTCTATGAAACTATGTTACTCCCTATGTTTCGATTTACTTGACAAATATTTTCTACTTTTACTCGTCATTTTTTAACAAATTAAGAAAGAACATTTTTTTCCTATTATACCATCAATTTATTAACATTGAGTTAATGTAGTGAGTAAATATGTTTGAGACCTTATCAAAAATATGAGTAAAGATAAATTCACTATATCAGTCATTATTTTCTTAACAGATGTATCAAATCAAAATTTAACAAGAAAATCAGAGCGGAGGGAGTATTAAATTATATTTACTTGATGTTAAAAGGAAGCATTATCCAATACTTTTTATATTCAGTTTCATGGGAAGGTCTAGTTAATTGCTGGCTTGGGCCCTTTTCTTAAACCTCGACTATGCATTCCTTATAGGAAAAATGACAGAAATCCCATCTTTAAGTTCTCTTATTACCATTATCCCCTATTAATTTTACAATTCTTTAAAATCCCTCATTTTCGCTCATCAGATTAGTGTATCTCACGCATCAGATTAGTGTATCGCGTGCATCGGATTAATGTATCGCGTGCATCCGATTAATGTATCTCGCACATCAGATTAGTGTATCATGTATAAAATGTACATCAGATTAGTCTATCATGTATAAAATATAATGTATCTTACTTAATGATTAATGTATCTCGCGCATCAGATTAATATATCAGCGCTTATATTATTGTATCCGTTTGAGGGATTTTTGTAATTATAAACTTATAAGGGACAAATAATAATTTTGCCTTAAAAGTATGTGATTCCTGTCCTTTTGCCCTTCCTTATAAGTTATAACTTGGGAAGCTAGCTATGGACTCCTATTGGGCTCTTAATTATTAGCCCAATACATTGAGATTTATAGAATTAAGTTTCTTCTATGTCAAAACTAAAACGATATATATGATTGGGGGTATTTTTCTAGTCATTTCTTACGGAAAAATAGGGTAACATGAAAGAACTATATATGTAATATTTGAAACATAAAGGAAGGTAATATACTTGAAAGAGGACACACACAGAGACATAGACTACCACTTCATGTTTCATGCATTAATTGATGTATACTTTTTTAGGGGGGGAAACCAAATTTTGATATATATTTTTGGTTTTATTTGAAAATTAGTAGAGTAATGTTATTTTTTGTTTTAAAAAGAAACAGACTTCTTTCATAAATATTCTGGAACTTTAATTTCAATCCACACCGCCTTGCTTCATATTTGGATTTTCAGACATAAGATTGGTCCACATTGAGAGGCAAGATGCTGATGAACATATCTACAACTATACCATGTGAGTTTCTCATTTCAATTAAATAAGTGAAATTTCAAGCTTTTAATGCTTAAATTTATATCACCTCAAATTAATTAATCAATTTCTCTCATAAATTTGCTCAACTTTAAACTTTGGTAAAAACTCGGTAGTATATTATTTGTCTTGATAAATCTAAGTAATATGTATAAATTAGTATTTTAGAACTTGATAAATTTAAAATAGTTAAAACTCAAAACCCACAAAAGTTCAGGTAGTCAAATAAATCGTCAATACGTTACGTGTGAATGTTGACAGGAAATTCCTACGTCTCAAAATTTGGAATTTCACGTTAATACTCACACTACTTGGAGCTGAATATGTATGAAAGACTAGGTCCGAAATTCAAATCTGCATTGGTACTCAAAGTTATATCATATATTTAGATATAATTTTAAAAGTTTTTGTATCACTTCCTCTATTTATTTTTATTTGTTCACTATAATAAAAATGTTTTGTCATTTTATTTGTCATTTTAGCATTTCAAGAGAAAAACATTTTTTTTTCATGTTTTACTATCAATATTAATTATTTATTTATCAAAATTTAATTAGACTAAATACTAGTAATTAATATAAATATTGTGATAAAATATTCATATTAATTTTTATTTTTTTTAAAACGTATAATGTTCAAACTGAAAAAGTAAAAGTGACCGAACAGAGTAAGTCGGAATGGTTTCCACGCGAAGAGGGTTTATATGAAGATTTAAATTGTGAACTTAATTTTTGGAAAAATGTAGAGGGATTCTGATACTTAAAACACAGAGTTCAATGTACATTAGCATACAAAAATATTTGAGACCATTGAAAATTACTTGACGTAATTGTACTTGACCAAATCTTTTCCCCCGGAAGAAAATATTAATTGAAAGAAGTTTTTAATTATTTTACCATTATTTGTGTTTTATGATATCATTTTTTGTGTTACAATATTTATTCTGTTAATTATATATACTCCCTCTGTCCCTAATTATTTGTCCACTTTTTTTTTTTAGTTGTCCCTAATTACTTGTCCATTTTGATAAATCAAGAAATGACAAATTCTTTTTACCTAATATATATCCTCAATTAATTACTTTGAAAAAGGTACTAATTTTTTTTGAAAATCTTAAGTTTTAATTCATCCACTTTAAAATTAATAGGGGTAAAATGATAAACTCACTATGCCAATCATTGTTTTCTTAATAGGTGTGTCAATTCAAAAGTGGACAAGTAATTAAGGACAAAGGGAGTATTATATTTTCATAATTACTTTTTAATGATAAATAGGGGGGGGGGGGATAATTAATTATGTCTTGAACTTTTAAAATAACAAATAATTTAAGATAATTATGTTATTAAAAATTAGACAAATAAATAGCAATTTGAGATGGGGGGAGTACTTGGATGGGTTTGACGATGTTTTATTATGAGATTTGAAAAAAAACATTTTTTGTTTTTAAATTGAAAAATAATATTTGAAAATTGTTATGTTTGACCATGAATATAAATTAGAGTTGTGTTTGACTTTATAAAGGTAATTAGGAGTCAAAGTACTTTTTTTTTTTATTGTTTTTTCAAATTCTAAAATTCAACTTTATTTTTCAAAAAATTTATAATCAAACGTATTATTCAGAGTTTAACTCCGAAAAAAAAGTGAAAAATTTCATGCTCCTAAAATTAACAAATGCACATTCCTTTTGGGTACCACGGCACCAAGCGGTTGTTAAGGCACATGAGAGGTTAGATGGAGATTTTTGTGGTGCCAAATTTTAGGTGAAAATTTTCACTTTTGTGCTTAGCTTATTCTTACAAACAAAAATTGTGGTTGAAACCAAATCAATAAACAATAGAGTACTATGAATACTACTGCTACTTTTTTAGCATGAAAGGAAATAATTTTGTTACTATATATACATTTTATGGGTGAGAGGGTGAGTATTTAATTGGTGAATTAATTACCTCTATTTATGAATTGTACTGAAAACAGATAATAATGCAGTGACAATAACTTTATATGGTCTAACTAACTTGTTCCTTTAGTAAAAGTGATCATATTTACAAGAAAATGTTACTAATTGGGTGTATTCCACTTTATAGAGGTAAAATTAGTTCAAAAAAGTATTTCACCTTTAGCTTTTTCCACTTTAGTTCCTCAAAACTGTTTAACATTCCTAGAAATTGAGCCTTTATATATCCAATGAATTATCATATATTTTTCTTTTATTTCTTAGAATTAGTACTCTCTTATCCATCGTTTTTTTTCTTCCATATACTTTCGGACCCTTTGTACAATTATATAAACAAATGTTTTTTTTAAAAAGGTGTTTTATTTTTTGGAATTATGTAGTAGTATAAGATATCTACACGACTACACGTAACTATTTCAAACAAATTTCATAAAGATTTTGAATTTCAGTATAAACTTGGAAAGAGGAGTAGCTAATAAGTAAAGTTGGCATTGCAAGTAATGTAATGTAATGAAGCAAAAAATGGTACTACACATAAGGACGTTTTAGGAAAGTGGAAACCTACTTCCTTAGACTTCCTCGTATGTTAGTATCTTTCTGTTTTTTCTTAAAATTTGTGTCAAGTCAAATTAACTCGTATAAATTGAGACATGGAATACTAACTTTAAAAAACATGATAGCAATCAATTATAATTGATTAAATTATATATTGTATTGATAGTGTGTAATATTACAACAATTTTGGTCTTTGGGAGTTCATGTATAGAATATAGTGCGTTTAATCCTTTCAATACACATGAGTTTGCTTTGGAAATTATAATCCATGTAGGTAGAGTTGAAGTTTGCATGTAAGAGGGGCAATAAGGTAATAATGACACAAACATAGGTTATCCAGATACATGGATATTCTGAATTTTGGTAGGCTGCACATTGCGAGGAGATTGTATTTGTAACGCCGAGGATGATGAAAGTGGGCGCCAATTATATGCATTTGCTTTTTTCCTTTTTTTTCCTTTTTTGGGTTATTCTATTTTATTTATTTATTTACTTTCCACTAGATATCTAGTACTCACGTTGAAGTTCAACTATTTCGAATTCACTGTTAGAGTGCGTGTCTCATATTGGTTGGAAAATAGACGACAGTCTCCTTATGTGGACTTGAGTGATCCTCCCCTAATGAGCCAGCTTTTGGATTGAGTTAGTCTCAGATATCATATTTTTACATAGTATCAGCCATCAGGGCCAGGTTCATCCTCGTTTAGACTTCCGATCCACGCTCAAGTTGGGTCTGAACGTGATGGAGGGTGTTAGAGTGGTGAAAGTCCCACATTGGTTGGAGAATAGACTAACGATTTCCTTATATGAATTATGAGCTAGCTTTTGTAATTATGAGCTGAATTTTGGGAATTGAGTTAGGCCTAAGTATAATATCTTTACATTCACACGGTATTAGACTTCATTGGAGGAGAAACGCTTCCTACCCAAAAAAAAATTCTCATACCCAAGTTAATCTATTCAATTCAAAGTTTTTAAAATTCAAAATTTAAAAAAATAAAATTGTAGTAGCTGGTCAATGATATTATACTCGACCATAGGATAAAACCTTAACCTCGAAATTGTAAAAATGATTTTTGATGCCAGTCAACTGCCAGATTTTCTTTGTCCTATCAAAAAATTACACGTGTTACCGGCCTGCTACATTACGACATTGAGCCGGCGGTCTAAATTATTTACAATGTAAAAACCGTCGCACATTTTGGTATCTATTAATCTTTCTTGAACATTATTCCTTTTTTTCAAAGACTCGTGTTTTATTTAAAAATATTTTCTTATTTCAATTTCTTTTATAAGATAAAAATCTCCAAATTTTATCTATAATCCGATTCAGTATACCAATTTTGTCCTCGCTCGTTGTTGTAAGTAGCAACATCGACGTAAAGACAGAATTAGAATTAGAATTTATAAATTATAAATATTTTTAAAAAGTAGCTTATGATATATATTTTATTAAACTTATTTGTTCATGACTACTATAAACACATTATTATTAAATTATAGTTTAGATATGCAAGTTGCAACTCGAGCAAATTTTCAATCAACTTATACGTAGTACTTCAAAAGAAAAAAATCGATTAGTGGTCTCACAAATTAAAAATGCTCTCCTTGTAAGTTTTTAATTAGTCATATATATATATATATATATATTCTTAAATTATATCCACTACTAATATGAGTCAATTCTCTAAATGGTTACCCAAGTTTAGGAAATTGTCTTGAAATATCATGTATGTTTCATTTAGGACCAAAATATCACTCAACTATCATTATTTTCCTCCAAATATACTTAACACTTCAAAAGTTTTACTTTCTCCTAGTTGACATGTCATGTCATTGAAGCCTTTTTTTTAAGAGTGATATCTCGGTCGACGTGTGTGCTTTTCAGAAATATCCATTAAGTTCGAGGATAATTTAGTCATTTTAGATTTATTGTGACTTCTTACAAATTATAATTCTCAAAATATCGCATGTGCCGTATATATTATTTAAAAAGTACGTTAAAATATTATACTAATACTAATTGACAACAAAATTATAAAATTAAAATAAATAAACTAATATATATTGAGCCCAAACTTATCCGAGCTTTTGTATCTAGTAAATAAAATATACACAAGATACAAGAGACAGCAGTTGGATTTGCAAAGGAATCATTGGAGATGGAGACAAATGGTGGTGGGGGAAGCAACTGGCTATGCTTTCATCTACTTTTAGCACTCTTTGCTTCCAAGGGATTATGCCATATATCTTCATTATCATTACATGCACTACATGTGTGTAATTTACTAATTAAATAAATATGAGTTTTTTAATCAGAATATACAGTGTAGAAATATATGATTTCTACTTCCTACTTTTAATTAGTTTTTGCATTATTATTATAATAAGAATGTTAGTACAATAGTACTAGCTATTAGTCTCATGTCTTTGAAAAGTACTAGAGAGGAATTATTGAGTTATAAATAAATTGTTTTCCTTGATTTATTAAACGAGCGAGTTCATAATAATATATATAGACCATAGTGTGTTTCTAACAAAATAAATAAACATAAGAATCATACTGCAACATTTTTATACGAGACAAAAATAATATATATCATAGGTGTAGACAGAGAAATATGTAATAAATTGTTAGCGGTTGTTTTCCAACTATATAATTAAGTTGGGCGCAACATCAATTAAACAGTAAATTGAGATAACTCAAATAAACATGATTTTACAATACCATGATAAGAAATAAACCTTGAACAAAACTAAATTCAAAAAGTTAAATCATAAAGTAAAGATTAATCTAAAACCATATAAAAAGTCTTCACCTCCCTAAGAACTAACACGAGACTCTAACACCTCGCATGTCTAGAATTGAATATTTAAAGAGTAAACAATATAAAATGAGACTGTGATATTAAACCATATATTTTCTTAAATTTTTACTGGGAATTATTTTCTAAACCCAAAAAATAAATGGAATTATACAAATTTTAATATTTTTAGTGCAAATTCAAAAAACATGTTAAATTGGGTGTAAAAAAGGAAACCAATAATGTATAATTGAGGTCAGATTATTTGGATTTATTTGTGACTTTAATTTTCCCACTATGCAATGAACATCATGAAGTGAATTCTTGCATTAGACGAACCACCCAGAATCGAAAATTAGGTCAGTGGTATACTTTACGTGCAAATTACAACCATTCTTTCATGGGCAATACATGCGCATGCAAAGTGATTTCACTCATCTTCAAATTCAAAAGTTATTGCAATTACTTTTTCTTTTGAAATTGCAAAGATAAATAAACAATAAAATTTATACTAGATGATTTAGAGTACAAGATAATCAACTATCTAAATGTTGGTAGCGTAGGATATTCAAGGCATTTAAATAAAATTTTAAAATTTATATAATAAAAAGTATTATTCATTTTGTTCCACGTATATGCAGAACAATTTTCGAGATTCAAACTTCTAAATTTTGACTATAAATTCACACATAAAAGAGTTAAGATTTTTAAAATAAAATATATACATTTAGAAACTACGGAAAAACTATTGTTTCCTCCATCCAAATTATATAATATAGTTTGACTTAATAGAGATTCTAGAAAAAAGAAAGTCTTTTGAAATTTATGGTCTAAAATAAAATTATTTCATTTATGGTCAAATGAGAATTTTAAGTTAAATTATTAATAAATATAGAAATGTATTACTTCATTTTAGATTGACTAAGAAGAAAAGTGAGTCATATAAATTGAGATAAAAAAGGTATAATAAATCACAGTAATTAATAGCTTATAATATTTTAAAATAACATATAAAGAAATTCCAGTCAAAGAAAAAAAAATTGTAGTAATCATGACCAATTGTATTTGGAAATTAAATTATATTACTCCCTCTATATCAATTTATATGACTTATTTTTCTCTTTAGTCAGCCCAAAAAAACAATACATTTACTATATTTTATATGACTTATTTTTCTCTTTAGTCAGCCCAAAAAAACAATACATTTACTATATTTTATATGACTTATTTTTCTCTTTAGTCAGCCCAAAAAAACAATACATTTACTATATTTTATATGACTTATTTTTCTCTTTAGTCAGCCCAAAAAAACAATACATTTACTATATTTTATATGACTTATTTTTCTCTTTAGTCAGCCCAAAAAAACAATACATTTACTATATTTTATATGACTTATTTTTCTCTTTAGTCAGCCCAAAAAAACAATACATTTACTATATTTTATATGACTTATTTTTCTCTTTAGTCAGCCCAAAAAAACAATACATTTACTATATTTTATATGACTTATTTTTCTCTTTAGTCAGCCCAAAAAAACAATACATTTACTATATTTTATATGACTTATTTTTCTCTTTAGTCAGCCCAAAAAAACAATACATTTACTATATTTTATATGACTTATTTTTCTCTTTAGTCAGCCCAAAAAAACAATACATTTACTATATTTTATATGACTTATTTTTCTCTTTAGTCAGCCCAAAAAAACAATACATTTACTATATTTTATATGACTTATTTTTCTCTTTAGTCAGCCCAAAAAAACAATACATTTACTATATTTTATATGACTTATTTTTCTCTTTAGTCAGCCCAAAAAAACAATACATTTACTATATTTTATATGACTTATTTTTCTCTTTAGTCAGCCCAAAAAAACAATACATTTACTATATTTTATATGACTTATTTTTCTCTTTAGTCAGCCCAAAAAAACAATACATTTACTATATTTTATATGACTTATTTTTCTCTTTAGTCAGCCCAAAAAAACAATACATTTCTATAGTAAGTAACTATGTAACTTTAAAATATCTATTTTATTCTTGATAAAATTATATATAGCCACACAAATATCTATTAGTTATTTTAAATTGGTTACACAATAAATTTTTATGATCATGACCAGTGTAACTATTTTTAATTAATCTATAGTAATTTAAAAAGGGAGTAAGAAGATTGGAAGTACAAATAATTAATTGAGGAAATTTTCTCCTTTTGATGGAAATTAGAAAAGTGTAAAGAGCGGGAAAACAAATTAATTGGTAAATTGGCATCAAAGAGCGCCGAATAAAGCGTTAGCTAAGATAAGCATACGTAATTAATTAGTCAAAAGATATGGGACCAATCTTCTAAAACAAGAAAAGTTTCACCTCCTAAAAGTAAATGAACAATTATTTTTTGTCAGTTTCGTTTAATTTCATCACATTATTTTCAAATTTTGTAAGCTATTTGGCTCCATAACGCTTCATTTAAGTAGCCACTTTGGAAATAATAAGGTTTTATAATATTTGAGCATTTATCCTTTGAAATATCCAGGGAAAAAAAAGCGGTTCTAGATATTAAAGTTTGATAGCTTTTGCAACAAAACAATAATTTTTCTAATTTTTTTTAGGTATAAATAAATAAAATTTATGTAAATAATAGGACATAAAATTAAAGACAATTTTAAATGCAAATAAAATTATTTCACCCAAATTACATAGAATATCATGAGTAGGAATAAGTCAAATTGTTAGTTTGGTATTTATATTTATATTTATATTTAATATAAGTCAATCTATTGAATGTTTAGTAGAAAATTATCTTTAATGACCATTTACTAATTGAATTAAAAAAAGAAGACTTTTTTTCCAGCACTTATGCATGTAGACTGTAGTAATAAAAATATCTTATAAAAAGGACATAAAATTAATAATAAATATATAAAAATTTATGAAATGAAATCTCCTAAATCTTTTATAGTCAGAAAATAAGTTATAAATACTGGGTACTATTTAAATGAAATCCCCCCACAGAAAAGTACAAAGGAAAATAAAAAGAGAAACAGGGGAAGAAAAAAAGTATTTAGGAGAAGTTTTAAGGAAGAAAGCAAAAAATATTTATTCCCTATCTCCTCATCCACCTTCTTCATCTTCCTCCTCTCTTATCTTCTTCGTCTATATATCCAGGTACTTTTATTTTTTTCTTCTTTAAACCTCTCAAAGATTCAATCTTTTTGTGTTTCTTGTTCTGAATTTGCTTTGTGTAACTGTTATTAGGAAATGGACTGTGTGAAGGGGGCTTTGAGAAACAGTTTTGTGCCGGAGACACCATTGAAAATGACCCAAAACCAGACCTTTGGGGATGACTTGTCTGCCGCCGGCGCCGGTCAAAATGGAGTCTCCGGCGATGATTTCTTTGTTGACGACCTGCTTGACTTCTCCAATGGCTTTGTTGAAGGTGAAGGTGAAGAAGAAGAAGGAAAAAACCAGGGGGGAGAAGATATCTCTGTTCAAAAACCATGCTCTGTTTCAATTTCTGTTTCTCCTCTGAAAAAAACAGAAATTGATGACAAGGACAAAGTCACCATTTCTGTTAAAGAAGATTTTTCTTCTCTTCCTGTTAGTGAAATCAGTGTTCCGGTGAGTCTTCCCAAACCCCCCCTGTTTTGATTTTGCTGTAAAGTTTTAATTTTTATGAAAAAAGAAACGTTTTTTTTCTTAGTTCTTGAACTGAAGGTAACAGAGCGATTTTTGTTTTTGGCAACAGACTGATGACTTGGATAGCCTTGAATGGCTGTCTCATTTTGTTGAAGACTCGTTTTCTGGGTATTCACTTGCTTATCCTGCCGGAAAATTGGAGGTCGAGAAAAAAACAGGCGACGGAGAAATTCCGGTTGAAGAGAAGAAGCCCTGTTTTGCAACTCCGGTTCAAACCAAGGCAAGAACTAAGCGAGGAAGGACTAGCGTCCGATTTTGGCCAGCCTGTTCAGGTTCATTGACCGACTCATCTTCTTCTTCAACTTCCTCATCTTCCACCACTACCATGTCGTCATCTCCTACTGCTTCTTGGTTCCTTTACCCAACTCCGGTTCACTCTGCCGAGTCACCAGGTAAACCGCTGGCTAAGAAGCTGAAGAAGAAACCGGCGCCACATGGTGGGAATGGGCCTCAGCAACCACGGCGGTGCAGCCATTGTGGGGTTCAGAAAACCCCACAGTGGCGAGCCGGTCCAATGGGTGCAAAAACTCTTTGCAATGCTTGTGGTGTTCGGTTCAAATCCGGTCGGCTGCTACCGGAGTACCGTCCGGCATGCAGCCCGACGTTTTCCACCGAGTTGCACTCAAATAATCACCGGAAAGTTCTGGAGATGCGGCGGAAGAAGGAATCAGAAGAAACCGGTTTAGCTCAGCCGGTTCAGAGTTTTTGAAGATATTTTATTTGCTTTTTAGGGAATTTTATTTTTAGTTAGGAAAGGAAGGAATTTTAGATGAAAAAAAAATGTGAACCGGAGTTAAGTTAGTAAGGGTAAAAAACAGAACCGGTTTAGTAAGAGAGTTAGGCCCGGTTTAGATTGTACATTTCCTAACATGGACCCAAGATTTGGTGAAGGTAGGTTTTAAAGTTTAGTGTTACTGATGGAGGAGTCTTTAATGTACTTTACTTGATATAATTCCCAGAAAAAAAAGAAGGAAAAGAAAAGTCTTTTAGAGAAAATCTTCTTATTTTCATTTATAGTCTTGTTTTTATTCTTTATTGTTATTTGTTATAATAAGTGTGTTTGTATTATTGTGCAAAAAATAGGAGGGAAAAGCAAGATGACAAGTGCATTTGGAACGTTTCAACCTTTTAGTAAGCAGGCCGTTGAAAAGTGAGAAGTATACGAGTCTTTTAGGGGGTTGTTTGGTACCTGGATATTGTGAGATATTTTAAAATTAGATTTAATTGATAATTAAATACAATAATTTCAAATTTAATCTTGGCATATCACATTTTGTTCCATTCAATTTGTAATTTTATTTTATCTCATTTTTCAAATGAAATAAATTAGTCAATAGATTACTTTTTGTTCCTTTTTAGTTGTCACAATGTTTTGCGAGTCAAATTGACTAATTTTCAACGTTAAATTAAATTATATTGAATTGAGATTTTAAAATAAAACTTAAGATTTTCAAAATCCATAAGAAAAGTAGTATAAATTGTATTTTTTTCTATATTAATATGATGGAAAAAAGACACTCTAAAATGTTAATCAAAATTCGTATTGTATGAGTCTAAAAGAGAAAATAGTGACAAGTAGAAGGAAACAAAAACATAGAGTAAATTTTAGGAATAACAAATATAAAAATCATATTAGCGCTAATAGCTAGAGTTTTGCTATTTGCGCTCCATTGCCAAATCATGTTTAAAATGGAGCATCTGGTTTGTATAAATCGCGACGATTTGTATAAATTGGGCGATAAGTCGTCTATGCCTATGAAAATTGTGTTTGTATATATGTATATGTTCTCTGTGTTAGGCTAGAGTGGCGAGTGAGACTAGGAGAGAGAGGAGAGAGGTGAGCGAGAGAGGGCAGAGAGTGGAGAGAGGTGAATTGTACATGTATATCGGCTAGATAATTGTATAGATGTAACTACTATTTATATGTATCGGCTTAACTTGACATAGCCCAAGCTCTTGCTCAGATCTATCTGCATATAAATTTGAATTCGTATGCAATTGAATTGAGTTAAACATTTGTATTTGTATATCAAATCTCTCTTTTGCTTTACACAAACCCAAATTATACATTGTATTTTGTATTATTGTGTTTGTATAAAGTGAGAGAGAAATGCAAAAGAGAACTGGACAGGAGAAGATTTGTATTTGTATAATTATAAGTGTATAGAACGGAGAGATATGTGTTTGTATGTGTATATACAGTCTCTCTCGCTTTATACAAACACAAACAAATTATACATTTGTGTTTGTATAAAGTGAGAGAGGCGAGGAAAAGATGACTGAAAAAGAGGAGAGTGGCGAGCGAAATTCCATAGAGAGGACAAAAAGTTTGTTGCAAATTGGAATTAATTAACTGTAGATATAACATTTACTTTGAATTAATAGTTTGCTATAATGAACAATTTCCCCCCAAAAAACAATAACTTTAGGATTATAATTCAGGAATAATTAGTCTTTGTACGAGTTTATCCCTATGTTTTTTTTTTTTTGGTTTCCACCTCCATTGTCTAGAGCCTGCATTTAAGTCCTGACTAAATTCGAATCGCGCACTGCAGAGTCCATTTCGAGGTGGCTCTCCCAACAATTTTTTCTCCATACAGAAGACTCGAACACAAAACCTCTATTAAGGATCAAACAGTCCCACCAATGTATCACAACCTAAGCACTGAGCCAATGCAAACACCCCAATTCCCAAACAGGCATGGCGTGAGCCATAAGCATTCGGCCTAATCCTAACGAGTTGGTTTTGCAATACATGACTAGATAATCTTATATTTGTAAGTTTTGCACCCTTTCTTACTCTTATTCTTTATTAGTATAAGTGGTTCACTACTTGTTTGATACAAACAAATGGAAAAATCAAACAAACATGATTAATGACATTTTGGGTGGCAATGGTATATCTTGATGTGGTCCACCCACACTATTTGAACAAGATTCAGAGAATTCTAAGACACATGGTTAAGGTGAGAAGGACTCAAGAGACAAATTCCATGCAAGAATTTCGATGTGACCGATAATATCACAACATTTTAATTTACTTATCTATTTTTAATTTTAACTTTTTATGATATGTTTAATTACAAGACTACAATAAATATTTTTATAAATTCTATATATATTTAATTTAAGACATCAAAATATCAATTTATATTAAATAAAAATCAGACAAATAAATTAAAACGAAGGAGGAGTGCGTTAAGGATTTGAAAGGAGTATCTTACTTTTTAGGAGTCTTTTTTGGTAGAGGAAAGGAATCACAAGCTTTTCGTGTAGAAAGTTGAAGAGTAAGAAAAATACAGTCTGCATGGACTGTGACTCTTCTGTGGGAACGGGTGGGAGGGG
>NW_006238946.1:882509-889342 GCF_000226075.1 Solanum tuberosum
GGGGGAGCACTTTCCTAGTTTTATTATGGTTTCACTTCATATTCAGTGACGTAGCTACGTTGATTCAAGAATGGTCATTCGAACATATTAAAAATTTATATTATGTATAGAAAATAATTTTGTGTATATATTAAAAATAACTTTTCAGAGATATATATTAAGATTCTAAACACTTTTAATAAAATTCTTAGCTTAACTATTATAAACATAGCGTTTAACAGTCTTTTAAATGGATATATCCTTCTCTTATTTTATTCTTTCCACTTTTGCTTAACTTTCTTTCTAATATTTGATATTGGAGTGAATATTACTCCACTCCTCATTTGGAATTTTAGCCCAGTGATAAAAATGTACTAGATGGTTGAGGTGTTTTGAAATTGAATTGAGGATCTAATCCATTAATTTAAGGAAATATAATTCCACCAATTAGGTAATTCTATCGATCAAGACTTAAATAGAGAGGAGAAAAAATTGAATAATGTCTTTGTTTTTGTTGGGACATATTGGTGATCTTATCGACTAACTTGTGGTGATCACACTTACTTTGAACCACTTATATATAAGGCACTAAATATCAATCATGTCACTTTGGAATTCTCTTTTATGATTAATAGATTTGTAAATTTGCTTTCTTAGACACAAAAACTAGATGAGAACCTTCATCTAAAATTTGTTGTCAAAAAGAAGAAGAAAAAGAACCTTCACTAAAATAGAGACTTGCACGTCACTTACATTGTTCCTTAATTTTGAGTTTTAATTTGTACTATCATATTTTAACATGTATGATGACACTAGCTCCCATATCTACTTAGGTTACTTGGTGTATTATTATCAGCATTATTTCTGGCACATTTCTAGGCAAGTTTCATACACGTGATCACACAACTTATCACGTGATCATACACACAATATTAAATAGTACTAGTGGTATAAGGGATTGTTCACACATATTTGAGCATCTCAAGACAAGAGGCCAAAAGAATCTACCAAAACTAGGAAATAATATAATACCAAGGGGTCGTTTGGTAGGCCACATTAAAATAAATAATTCATGTATTATGTATGGTATTATTTAGTACTATGTTTGGTAGGAATTTGGGGCTATGTATAACTAATCCATGGATTAGTTATACCTCCTACATGGTATTATAGGGTGTATTACTAATACCTTCCATTTGGAGGTATTAGTAATACATTGGATATAATACCATGGGATAAGTCTATGTAAAGATAAAAAATATCCCTCAAATCATTTTAATTATTTTCTTGATTTTATGTTTTATATTTGTACTAGTAAATTTATTTAAATAAATTAGCTTACAAATTATTTAGAGAAAAGTTGTTTGTTACAACATAAAATCCAATACAAATTAATACAATATTTGAAATGTGAGTTGCTTAACATTAACTAATTAAAAGGGAAATATTTGTGTGGTTTCTAATTATTTGTATTTGAACAATTTATAAAATTGCATACATATTAAAACTACAACTTGCAATTTTTATGTGTAAATGTAGATGATTTATTCAGTTTTACTATTGTTTACGTCTTTTCAATTTTAAAAGTTGATAGTTTATCTTTTGTTTTTAAATTGAAAATTGACATTTTGTAAGTAATCAATTTACTACGATGACAATTATTTATCCTCAAATAATTTAAGTGAAAAAAGGCAAACATGACAACAAAATTGTTCTTCTCATAGCTAGTTAGAAGACCATAAAAAAATAATATTGTCCGGCAATTATTTACATAATAATTCAAGGGTATAATTGGAAAGGAGTTTTTTATAAAGTTTTAACCCAATTCCAAAATGGGGTTGGAACCAATGAACCAAACACTTGGTAAAAATAAATCCTGCATTACTAATGCATGCACTATTAATCCCTGCATTACTAATTCCAACATTAGTAATCCCTGCATTATTCATTTTTGTACCAAACGACCCCTAAAATTAATAATTAGTTACATAGAATGGATTTAGGATGCTAATTTGATTGATGATTGAGATTAATTGAATGCACAATCCACAATTGATTAAAGAACGCATGCCATTTGTCACAGTGTTTTGCTCTGACTTTCACAATATCTATGTCATTAGTGTATTTAAATATTGTTCTAATCAATGATTGATTAGGTAATATCCAAAGTAATTAGTGGATGTGATGATAAGTGCGACAGAAAATGTTCAGACATGTTCTCTAAAGTAAAGTATGTAGGTGTTTCCATTAAATTTATAAGCTCAAGAAGGGTAGGCTAAAATAGTACTCAAATTATTTGTCCTCATTGATTTTATATGTTCTTTAAAATATATTAATAACGAGGGCATTTTCACTATTTTACCCTTCTTTGTTATTTGAGTAATCATATTAATCACTACTTATGTCACATATTACTATTAGTTGTTCACTTTCTCCTTTACACGTCCTTAAAAGGATAGTTTTACTAGTTTGTCCTAAAGAAACTTTTTTAACTTTACAAACTTGCATGTTTATACTTTCAAAAACAAATTAATTAATTGTAAGGGTAAATGAGAAAAATAATAAGTAATTATATATTTTGATTTTGTAAATTTGACAAATAATGTTAGTGACAATTATTTATAGTAGGGTGGACAACTATATATATGGTACGGAGGGAGTACCTAAGGCAATTAAAATGGAAAATAACTGAATTTGTCTTAACTTCAAAAACGATAAATAAGTTAATATAACTATATTCAAATATCAAAAGAAATAATTTGAGACAGAGGAAGTAGTATCTAAAATTGTTTTTCAGACATATATATATATATATATAGCACGATCAAAGTGTTTAACTATGCGACTAATTTCCATTTAGAAAAATGGAATGCAGGACTAAAGAAAATCAGTACCAATTTTTTTCTTTAAACTTAGCAATAATTAATCAACATAAAATAAGCAATTATGGTAAAACTTTATCATTTTGCTTACCCACGGAATTATTAGGGTAATTGAGTGGAAAATGCTTGCAATGACTCTGTCCCAACCATCCCAACTACTTCTCCAAACGGTCTAAATCTATTATGACTTCTTTATCCACAAGCAAATGTAAATGACACCTTGAGAGGATTAATAATTAATTAACTAACTAAATATTGGTGTTTTGGTTTTTCAAAAACTTGTTCCAAGAAGAAAAAGAAGAAGATATATATATAGTTCAAATTTTAGTTGGTGTTTTAGATGAAGTGTAAATTGAAGTGTGTCCTTTTTCTCTCCAAGTTACTATATTTTTTTCTTAATTGTTTGGTCTAATCCCATTCCATATTTCATTTCTTTAGTTTTGCAGTTTGTTAATTAAAAAAATCAATCAGCCAACTCCAATTTATTTGCGATTTATAACTTTTTTGGTCAAACTATTAAAATTGATTTATTTAAAAAAATAATTTTTCCTTATAAAAAAAAGTTATTGTGTTCGACTAATCAATTTTAAAAATACTTTACAGTTTACCGTAGTAATTAGTGTTTTTGATAAAAAAAAAATTAATCAAAAGCGTTTTAAAAAAAAAGTATTTGTGGATAAATACTTATTTTCTTTCAAAAACTTAGTCAAACACATTATTTATATTAAAATAACAATTTTGGCCTCCCAAAGCATAGAGCATATTTTGATTTACTTAGTTGGTGAAAATCAAAATAGCTTTTAAAGCACTTTTATAAGATATTTTTTAAAAATACTTCCAACTGCTTATTTTGAATCCTTAATAACAAAAATAAGTTAAATTAATAAAAAAGTAACCACCTCTTGGGTGTTTTTTATAAAATAAATAAATAAAACACAATGCTACTAGTGCTTAAAAATTGCTGTTTACTATTCGTGACGCCCTCTGCGCTTACGCCTTAAATTAAATATTTTTGGTAAATGGTAATAGTATCATCCCTATTCCCTGGCGCTTAGCTATTTGGCGGTACAAATTTCATCATCTTCAATTTAGAAATTAATATAAGTTCAAAAGAATGATAATTATAGTTTATTTTCCACATTGTTGTTATCGCAATGATATTGACATGACAAATTCAAAAACCACTAGATGCCATACTACGTGCATTTCAACTTCTAATATTCAACTTTCGAAACATTTCGTACATACTATTTTTGAATATTTATAATTTTCCTGTGCTTACGAATGCTTGACTCTTTGTTGGGTTTAATCAATTAATAAGTGTGATGAGACTGTTTTATCTTTAATTAGAGATTTCAGGTTCGAATCCCGAATGTAAAGAAAATTTTGATGTATTTCAGATTTAATTGAGGCTTTAATATGGTTTCCGTAAATTGGATGGAGAAAAAAAAAAGTTTGAAGAATAGTCTACTACACTTTCCATTTTGTTCTGTCTTGGTTTAATTAAAACGTCTTTACTTCACTACCTGTTGCAAATGGCTCAATCATTTCAAGACTAAATTGGACTGGGGATTAAAAAGAAAAGATTTTTGTTGCCAAGTTTTGATTTTGGGACTAATCTTTGATATTTGTTGATCCAATTGGTTGGGTTAATATTTGGGTGGAATCTAGCTAGTAACTGCCTCTTTGTTTTACAAATTAACCTATTGCTTAATTAGATAATTGTTACTCCTTCCTTTCATTTTATGTGACACTTTTTCATAGATCTTTTAAAGATTTTGAATTATCAATTATTGTGACTTATAATACTTTTTACGTACTTTACAAACATATAAATTTCATTTCAAAAAACTTGAAGATTCCATGCATAAATTCTCGATCAAACTTAAATGGTTTGACTCACGAAAATACATCAGAAAAGAGCCAAAAATATTTTTGAATTATCACACAAGATCTAAATATATTCCTTATTTATCTATTTTGCTAAAAATATTTAGATCCTAGATTTTTGCTCACTTATATCTTTTGATGACTAATGATCAACACTACACTGAATTGATTTATTTTTGAAAAAATTCTTCGTGGTATTTTATCATTGCTCCAATTTTAAACTTGACCCCAATTAAAAAAAAAACCACTCATCCGATTTTACCCAACCGGCCGACCCAAATCGTAACTAGCTCGAAAAACATTAAATTACTACTAAAAAGGTTGAAAAAACATGACCTCATTAACAAATATAAGTATTTTTTAAAAAGCATAATCAACTTTTTTTAATACCAAAATATCGAAAAAAATGCAAACCAACCTCCGAAGATGTGTGGTTACGTAAAGCTACTAATTGTTGGGAAACAAATTGAGGAAAAGATGCGTCCTTTCCTATCCGTAAACTTTAAAGACTGCCATATTCTGGACAAAGGAAGGAATCACAATCACTACTCTGCAAAACTTATTGACCCACAATCACTCTCTTCCAAGACATGAGCATCCACTTTTTTTTTTAGCCTTTTTGTTAACCTGTCTACAACATATGGTGTGTTTCGATATATTTTATTTTATATTTGATTGATTAATTTTTTTTAAAAAATTGCCTAATCGAAAAGAGAAAATGAAATTTTTGTAAGTGCCATTCCAATTTCACCGTCTCTTGTCCTACCTAAGGCCCTAACCATCAAAATCCCACCTCTTTTATACAAGTGAAGTTAGGGAGGAGGATGTGTACGGAAACTTTAGCTTAACTTGTGAATTCGAAAAATTATTTCTTCCTACTAAATGGTATGCACCCAACAGGAGTTTATTTTTCTTATTTAAAAAGGTGTTTAGTAGGCCAAACTTTTCGAGTAGGGGCAATTCTTTTGTACTCCGAACAATCATTTTGGCAGAGAATATTCTTTCAAGTTCATCAATTAGCTAACATCACCAAGTCCAAGACAAATTCATTACTATATTTTTATCTGCTTCCTAACGATATGGGCCTGAGATCTGGGTTATTTTGGTCTAGTTTACAATTGGGCTTAGCTTTTATTTCTAGTACTAATTGATCGATATGTCATTTATATTTGCTCTAATGTTGCTTATATATTGAGATATATAAATGGACAAATTACTTAACTACACTCCTTTACTTACCTTAATATCCATTTATCTCTACTTATTTTAAAATTTTCAAAAATCTCTTATTTACCTATGTATCCCGCATGTATCCCGTGCACAATACTATGTATCCCGCTATATGGAATGTATCAAACGCTATGTATCCCGTGCACAACGCTATGTATCCCGTGCACAACGCTATATATCCCGCTATGTGAAATGTATCAAACCTAATGTATTCCGTGCACAATGCTATGTATCTTGCTATGTGGAATGTATCAAACCTAATGTATCCCGTGCACAATGCTATGTATCCCGCAAACATTATTTTTAAGAGATTTTTGGTAAATAGAAAACTAGAAGGGATAGGATGTTATTTAGTACTTATAATATGTGGTTCCTATAATTTATACTATATAAATTTGTTCAAAGAGGCTTTCTCTTCAATGTGTCGAGCTGAATTCAAGTACGGGCCATAGTCTTATAGAAGAAGCAATCAGCCCATAAAAAGCAAGTACAAAGCTAATTTTATTGATAATCACCATCACCTACTACTAAACACAAAAAGTGGACTATAATTCCATTAATTCATGAAATCAATTCCACAACATTAAATCAACTCTTTGAGTTCTAAGACTCTTCTGTTACAGAATTTATTACAAGTAATTGAAATGAGTTTCACACAACCAAGCAATACTTTTTAAATGCCTTTTGAAGCTTTAGGTTAAAAGAAAGAAGTGATGAAAAGTTAGATCATGCATGCAAAGATTAGTTGCCTTTTGGAGGATACTCCCAACATCCCCATCCCCAACAATTGCCCCCTCCTCCTCCACCTCCGCCTCCACCACCACCTCCTCCGCTACCACCACCGCCTCCTCC
>NW_006238946.1:889985-890491 GCF_000226075.1 Solanum tuberosum
CCTCCTCCACCACCTTTACCTTTACCTCCTCCTCCTCCACCACCACCTTTACCTCCACCTCCTCCTCCTCCTCCACCACCTTTACCTTTACCTCCTCCTCCTCCACCACCACCTTTACCTCCACCTCCTCCTCCTCCTCCACCACCTTTACCTTTACCTCCTCCTCCTCCACCACCACCTTTACCTCCACCTCCTCCTCCTCCTCCACCACCTTTACCTTTACCTCCTCCTCCTCCACCACCACCTTTACCTCCACCTCCTCCTCCTCCTCCACCACCTTTACCTTTACCTCCTCCTCCTCCACCACCACCTTTACCTCCACCTCCTCCTCCTCCTCCACCACCTTTACCTTTACCTCCTCCTCCTCCACCACCACCTTTACCTCCACCTCCTCCTCCTCCTCCACCACCTTTACCTTTACCTCCTCCTCCGCCTCCTCCACCACCTTTGCCTCCACCTCCTCCACCACCCCCAGCTCCCTTTCCCCCACCACTCTCCTCGTCATG
>NW_006238946.1:890554-996102 GCF_000226075.1 Solanum tuberosum
CTTCCTTTGTCATGTTTTCCTTCATGCCCTTTACTTTTTCCATTTCCTCCACTCCCCTTTCCTGCTCCCCCTCCTCCTCCTCCACCATCACCACCACCGCCTCCTCCTCCACCACCATAACCACCACCTCCCCCGCCTCCTCCACCACCTTCACCTCCACCTCCTCCTCCTCCGCCACCTCCACCTCCCTGGCCCCTATTTTTTCCAGCATTTTCAATATTCACCATAACATCACTCACAAAAGTTGTGTTCCTTGCATTGGAAGTAGTGACATTAACTTGAGGAAATCTCCCCCTAGTTTTCTTATGATCCACATTAAGCCCATTAACCAAACATATTGAGCTCAGCACAGTTGCAACTAACAACAAAAGAATAGCCCAAGAACCCATCATCTTCAATATATCTCAATTAATTACTTACTCGAGCTGAGATTGCATGGAGACACACATTCATATCCGACCGATATTTATACTATTCTATCAATTATACCTTGTATGAAAAGCTTCTAAAAGGCTTAGCAAATCACAATATATGACAACAAACATCAAAACAAGTTGTTCCAAAGGCTGCAAGCTAAAGGAAGGTAAAGAGAAGTTGGGGACTATACTAAACTGAACTCATGATGAACTTGCTTCTTACTAAATTTTGTCCCCACCTCACACCACCTTCTCTTTCTCTAACATGCTCATGACTAGTTATTATACTCTTTATTTTCAATCCAAAATCCTTAAATTAGTGTTTCTTTTTGCCTCTTCATTACTATTAATCACGTGGGGATCAATTGGATAGCGGCGCAACTTTGCCAGCGTTATTAAGCACAATGTTAGTACATAACATCATTTTTCTCCCTAATATATAAGACTGGATAATTCCACTTCACATGTATTTCTTTTTAGTATTTTTATAAAGTAGAATCTCTTATAAATCTCACCAAATCCGCCATTAATAAAACCCTTTATTTTTCGTCTTCGTTCCATTCCTAATTGATAATCCAATAATGGGTACGTCCTTCATCATTAAGTTAAAGATTTTAAACACCAATTTATAAGGTGGAGATGGTCATCAAAATTGCAATTAAAATATTCCACGGAAAAATATTTAATGATTATCATTACAAATATTTTGATTTAAGTCAATGAGAAAAGAATTGTGCGATGACTATTCTTAGTATTTCAATGAGAATATTTGTTTAATTCGCATCACGTGTTCTTCTTTGTGAGCTGGTTTGATGGAAATTAGCTGTGGATATTATGTTTTATAGCTCAAATTATTCATTGATTTGTGGTGGAAAATAACCTTTGTTTCTAGTAATGACATAACATGTTTAAGACCACATGATTAAAAAACACTTTGTACATTTGACAAATCTTTAATTTAACAATATAAGATTTAAAAATCTTCTTTTACTTTCTTATATTTCATACCAAATTAAAACTAGACAAACAAATTGAAACAAAGAAACTAAAAAGGATCATTAGGTGTTTCTTGGACATTATATCATTTTCAATAGCCATCTCATGTACATTTTAATTGGGTCATGTTAGATTCTATTGCGAAACATTAATTGAAGTATTAATCTGTGTTCTCTTTATATGATTTGTATACATGATCTCATGCACTTGTCGTTGGGGTTAATATAGGACTAAGTTCTATTAATTTCTTAACAGATCGTCACTCATACTAAGTCTAATATAGATCATGTCCTATAGAGTTAATTTGAATGATATACATTCAATTATTTTAGTTCAGAGGAGTATAATTCCAAGAAAACATTGAAAATATATAAAAACAGTAGATGGATATAGAAAAATAAACGTTCATGTGATGTGGGCCTAGATAGGGATGTTTTGCCTTTAACTTAACTTCAAGGATAGGGCAATTCCAAGAAGTGTAAAGCACGTGATAGAAAGTGGTAAATGATGCAAGTCACTTAATAAGCAACTAGCTATTCATATAATTGGGTGCGGTGGATTTTGGGCTCTTTCTTAAATTAATAAAAGTGCTGTCCAGGTAAGTTCCATACCTCAACCACTACTTTTTACATGTGTTTTTTTTCTCCACTAGTTTACATGTTGGGTTTTACGTTTTGCTATGTTATTTTTTATCACCTACAATTTAAAGAACAAATTAGAAGACTTATATAAGCCTAGTTAACTCCAGAATTAAAGCAATTACAACTTAATCCGGAAGTACAAGTTCTTTCGTTGGTCAGTTTGGAAGGTGGGTCATCCACACGGATGGATGAATTGGGATCGATTCCCCCGCAATGCCTTCTGAGTCGAGTCTGTCGTGTAGGACTTGCCTAGTGCGGTTTATGTCTCTTGTGTTACATAGTGGCGGGTTTACCCAGTGCTCAGTCAAAGGGTAGAGGCTGTGACAGAAGTTGTAGCGGCCGCGGGTTATCCATGGTTAAAAAAAAAACAAATTATCCATTAGATAAAGTCATAATGATACTATGAGGATTTCCTCTTTTCTTAAAGCAATTGGTTCATAAGGTGTGGTAACAACTGTACCTAAAGGACCCATGATGGAGAAAGATTTGTTATCGCCATGTCTAGGACCTTAATTCCACACGAATTAAAGTTTTCCTATCTTTACCGATGGAAATTCTCAATTTCTAACATTTTACCCACAACTACAAAATATCTTAACCATTATATTTAACATGCCTTGATGTCCCTTAAATTGCAGACATTATTTCTAAAGTGGAACGAGCAAATTTGTCCATGGACTATCATAAATTGAGCAACATGGGTGTGTGTCTAGTTTTACTCCACTTAAAAAGTGTTGATTTTGCGCTGGATTTGTGAATAGAGCTTCATCGTGATACAAGTTATTTTATGGAAACTTACATAAATCTCACTGGTTTAGAACTTAATTACTTAGATAAACTTCAAGTTATAATATTACGAATCTTACCAGATTTTAGTGCGTCCATATACATGTATCTCGGGATACATGAGGTCAGAATTAGGTGTAATTTGTCCTAGATACATTGTATCCAAGTGGATCCGCATGTATCTGGGATAAACACAAATCTCGTCTGCATCCCTCGTCTCTCTCCCATCTCGCTTGCCACTCTCTTGTGTCTATAGTGTGATTTATATGTATCAAGATATATAACAAATCTCGCTCGCCTTTCTCCCTATTTTAGTATATATGGTAGCAAAAATACACGTATCTAGGTGTATCTTCCTTAATATATATATAGTATAAAACACTTTATTAATACTAAGATACGTAATATGTTTAAAGTATAGATAATAATAGTACATACGGACTTGATATATATAGTAGTAGAGTACATCTAATTATGTAGTTTCTATATGCCTTTCCACTAATGGGCTTGTGGTCCAACAAACATGTTGCAAGTCCGAAAGGTTTGGACCCAAACGACAAAACATTCTTCATTTTTTTTCCTCTGGATTAGCCACTTGTTGAAAGTCACTTTTTATTTCTTTAGTTTCTCCTTCTTAATAATACTATAGTTTGTGTGTGTATGTTCAGCAGAATGATATTTTGTAGAAATAATTTAAATTTTAATAAAATAATTTATAGATATACAAATACAATGTTGCAAATTTCAAATGGATGGTTCTGGCATCGACAAATTCAGAATGATTAGAAGGACTAAAAGAAGTCTAGACATTGAATTATAATAATACACACATAAAAAAGGGACACCTTATAAGAGGACACCAGCAAAACCTTCAATTTCTACGTTCTCATATGAACCCAACTGCGGCTGTTTTACTCCTTTTTTGTTTAATGTTGTTGTTAAAATATTATTTAGGGGTAAATTTATGGGAAAAAATTGTCTTACATGAATCAGAATCAGTAGTGTCTCTGTGAAATTTAGTATTATATATATATATATATATTATTTTTTTTTTAAATTAATCAAATATTATTTGTTAGCACCCATGCTTTTAGAATACTACGTACATTTTCTCTTTTTTTTTTTTTTTTTTTTTTTTTGTGGTGCACCCGATATTCTAGAAATTTCTGATTCGTCACTTTATATACTTACTTGAAAACATACAAAGTTCAACGGTCTTAACTAACCTTAAAATAAGGTCTTTATCAACATGTGTCGACAAAATTGACAAGCTTAAGGGACTTGGTACAAGTGTAAATTTATGTGCATAAAGTCTTCAAGACTTTAATATAAAAAGCATAGCATTGTCATTACGGTAACTGTGGTAGACCAATATGTCGAAGAAAATACTGAAAGTTATACAAGATAAAAGACAAATTAAATAGTCAAAGTCATCCATTATATCTTCACAATTAAAAGGATTTAGTGGTAAGTCTTCAATACTAACATATTTTACGTTTTGATCATCTCAAACCTCATGCTATGTCATTTTTTCTCTAATTCATGGTTGTGATTAAAGGCGTTGATTTAAATTAACGTTCAATGCCTTTAGAACCATTTAATCTACAAAATATGTATAGAATATGTAAATAGTGTATATTGTATACTAAATATATATACACAAAAGAAGTGCATATACGTGTTGTATATTTCGAAATATATTAGTACTCACCACTGCATTATCATGATGTCATACTTTGAGCCATTTTTTCATTTCTGTTTAATGTATTAAAAAAAAGTGTGTAGTTTTATATGAAGTATTATCCATTTTTGACTTTCTTAAGTGGGTGCATTATATTCTCTTCTCCACACTTGATGTAATCTATTCTTTCTTTCTTTTTTATTTATTTATTTAAATGGAGCCGGAAAGCATATGCTAATGCTGGAACTTGAGTTTAGTTGTATTGGATTATTTATTTATTGATTAGGAATATTTATTTAATAAATTAGAAATACGATGCTTATGGTAGTAATGATTAAAAATAAATAAAGATAAGAACAATATAAATATGAGAAATTGGAGTGGCTGACCCGTTCAGCCCACTTGGGAATCTGCTGATTTGGCTTTGTTGGTGTTCCACAATTAATGAAAATACGATTTTCTTTATTGAGTTCACGTAAATCTGTGCCTAGGCTTCTAAATACACATAATGGAATTTGTTGGAGCTACTCAAAATTCTAGTTTTATGACTGACTCAACCCCTTTTTTCATGTGAAAATTAAAGGGCTTAGCCTTCAAATTTTTCGACTAAAATTTAATCACTCGATTAATTTAAATTTTAATAGTTTAAAGCTCGGAGTAAGCGCTCCTTACTATTAGGAGTAGAGAGTAGTACTCTTTGTGATCCTAAAATAAGAATGAGTAATGCATGTTTTTAATATTTATTTAATCTGGATGAGTTTTTCTTCATTAATTTGGGGACGTATGGTACGGAGGAAATCATAAGTAATATTTTTCACCGGTTAAAATGTTTTACTAAATATTTTTCTTTAACAAAAATATTTTTTTTGGACAAAATATCTCTCCTAAAGTCCGAATATAAAAAAGGGATAATTGTACATAATGACAAACTTATAATCTAAAATAAATGGAGTAGCTACTATTTGATTTAATTGTGCCCCGTAGCAAACGTTTGTCAGTCGCCTCTCTCCCTTCAAATTCTCGCTCGCCACTCTCCCTTTCTCGCTCGCTCCCTTTGTGCTGGCCTCTCTCGCTATAGAACATAATTGTATAAATTGCGTTTCTGTTTGTATAAAGCGAGAGAAAATTGTATATACACATGCAAATACATATAGATTCGTCCTATACACTTATAATTATACAATAAAATAATTCACTTTGCCCAGTTCTCTTTTGCCTTTCTCTCTTTCTCGTTTTATACAAACACAGATTATACAATTTAATGTAAAATTTATGTTTGTATAATGTATAATTTATGTTTATATAAAAGCGAAAGAAAATTGTATATACACATGCAAATACATATATATTCGTCTTATACACTTATAATTATACAATACAAATATTCCCCTGCCCAGTTCTCTTTTGCCTTCCTCTCTTTCTCATTTTATACAAATACAGATTATACAAATATAATGTATAATTTATGTTTGTATAAAGCGAAAGAGAGCGATTTTTGATATACAAATATTTTTGTCAATGATTTATACAAATGAGAGGCTAACAACAATTTATACAAATGGCCTGCTAGCGAAATTATACAAATCTGAAGAGGAGCCAACGAATTATACAATTGTTTCTTTTTGTATATATGTATAGCGAAATAGACATAGCTTTCAATTGTATATGTATAGCTAATTATACATATATATATTTGCTATGGAGTGCAATTATGCAAACTTTGCTATAGCATACAAATATGATTTTTTTGTTTGCTATATGTGAAAGTTGCTCAAAAAAAACAAGTTTCATAAGTTGTATCACATTACTCGTCATCGTTGTATCACATTACTCGTCATCCTCCAAAACACCCAGTCTCACCCTTGCCCTCTGCTCCATTGCGCCCCCACCTCCTACCCCATATCACATAGGCGAACTCAGAATTTGAAGACTTATGGTGCATCAATATTATCTTAGGTCAAATATGAACTCTAAGATAAACTTAAAATAAAAACAGTGTAATAGAAACTCTAGCTGGATTTGAACGGACATATCCATCGTGTTTGCCTCTATTCCATATAAATGATTTGAGATAGAATTTTCTGGTTATTTACGATATTTTAGAAGATAAAGTAAGAAAATTACTTCTTTTTTTTAAAAAAAATAATCTGCGAAAAACATTTTCCTTCCCAGCTACTACACACACCTAGGACCCGTTTTGCCCCAAGAATATTTGGGAAAAATTTGAGAAGTGGTGTTTGATAATATAGCTTGAGAAATATATTTGTCAAGTATCTCAAGTTCTCAAATACTAAAAAAATTAGTATTTGGGGCAAGTTCTAATATTTTTAAAAAAAATAAAAAATGAACCCAAACTTTTATAATTTATAAAAAATATCCATTATTTATTAATTCCAACTAATATTTGTTACTACCTCGTCCGAAAAAGTTTGAGTTCTAATTAGAGTGATAAAATTGAGAAAAAATAACAATTTGTGTTTAATGGATCATAATTAAAACTGAATCAATGACAAGTTTGAGTATGCGATTAATGTATTGTCTTGCTTATATTGTGTCAATTATATAATAAGATTATTTTTAACGGAACATATTCATTATAAAATGATAATATAACTCTATTGCTATTTTTAATAATTTTTAGAACTTATGAGTATAAATCATATTTTTTGAAACAGTCAAATATTTTTGAGAAAAGTTGAGGCCAAACACATGGTGAAACTTCACCAAATATGATTTGCCAAGAATATTCGAAAAATTGAAGCCAAATGCTAGCCTGAAGTGTGAACCTTAGTCAAAAAAGTGTCTTCTAACTAATAAATTAAAAGTCAGAAAAGGAAGAAACCGAGTACCCAACACAAACCAACACACGTTCATGAATTTGAAAGTGACCTTTATTTTGTGCCAAAGAATCTAACTTCCTTCTTCTTCAAACATTTGCATCTCCATGATTATAAAGGAACACCACTTCTATTATATCCACTTTTTATTTTTTGTAAAACCAATCCGACAGTAGAGTCCACACACACAAAAGTGAATGAAGAGCATTACTTATAACACTCCAAACATCATTGTATCTGCGTTTTTATCATGGTGAATTGATGAGGTCACTCTGATCATAGATTGAAGTAAGAAACCACTCTACTATGAATTCTATCATCCACTTGTTGTTATATATATATATCTAACTTGTCTCTTTCTTTTCAAGTCCACCTTTAACTGCTATGTTCACATATGAACAATATATAAAAAGATTTATATCGTACTCGCTTTGATTATTTTATTTTTAGATGAGATTATCATACACTTCAATATAATATCAGAACGTACAAATAGTCTGAATTTGAATTTCATTGCCACCCAACCCATTATTAAAGAAGAATATTCTCCTATGTAGGACCTACTTGGCCATTATGATTTGAAATGAGTTGATTTAAAGTTGAAATTTTGTTTGGACAAGAAACTTGAATCTTAAAATTGTACTTTTTTTTCATAAATAAAAAAATTCCACAAATAATGAAATTAAAAAAGTACAATTTGTGGAATTTTTTTATTTATGAAAAAAAAGTACAATTTTATGATACGAACAATCTATTTAGGTAAAACATAGATATTTTACAAATTAAAATTCACTAGTCCAATAAATGAATAATACTTAGTAGTAACATGTCATTCTTTAGTATAATCCTCCATATGATAACAATCTATTTAGGTAAAACATAGATATTTTTTTGTAAAATTTTTAAAAATAAATTATCAACTTAAATTTGAAATCTTACCTTTTAATAAGATTTGGGATTTGAAATCAAAATTTCAAATTAAAATTAAAGTTTTGTTATTGACTTATCGTAAACAAACTCTAACTTCAAATCAAAAAATTAAAGTTGAACTCCAAATTGCTAGACAAAATGCATGTTTTGTCCATGAAAAAGAACCAGACTTGAAGTGTATAAATTACTCTTTATAACAAGCTAGTCCGATACTATAACCTAAAAATAAGTTATGACCAACTATGTATAACCAACTATATTTTCAATATAAAAATTCTATAAAATATCAAATGCACTCAATCCCTTTGATCTTATTATAAGACAAGAACTAAAGGTCAATGATACAGTAAAATATATTTAATATATACAGTCTGGTTACTTGATAGATTTGTTTTGTGGAGTATTTTCCTATAGATGAGTGCTATTTATCATCAATATTGATGATAAGATCAATGTACTTGTTGCCCAAATTTCAATTTACTGATAATGACTCCTTTTATTTAATTAATTAATCTCTCTTTTAATGCCTTCAAGCCTGTGGTTTAGTTGCTTATTAAGCAAAGTTAATGACTTTTTCAACCCTGTATGTTGATTTTCTTTTTGAAAGAAAATAACTCATATTACATGTGTTTCTTGTAATGATCTGATTTGTTGCCTTCTCTTTTTGATTAATTTAGTTTAAAGTTAAGAGCTACTTTTTATATTATTAGTCAAGAATAAATTCCCATATGGGAACCTAAACAAAAAAGATTTTTAAAAATATCGAGAATAATATGATTTCTTTGTTTTATTTCACGACACTTACTCCACCTATACGATCAACATTAACTCCTCATCTCACGGACAATTTTTTAGGACGTTGATAAAGACACTCATGATGTTAATGCTCTATCATATATATTATCACATTCATTTAGAGAATTTTAATAGCTCGATTAGTTGAAAATCTGCATTCCCACATCGTTGGTAATTGTTTGATTTTTCCATATTGTAATACCATATTCAATGTTTTTGGATATTTCTATATTTTGTAGTACAAATCAATAGTTTGATTATATATATCATACCTAGTTTATGTGAACTTTAACCGGTTAAGGTAGAAGGAGTGCAGTATAATGTGACATTTTAATAATACGTGTGGATGTATTTTTAATAATAGTCATGCATTATATTTTGATTCAAATAGTTGAATCTTGTTAGCTATCTAGAATAAGAAGAAAGGATCAATTTAGACAATACAACGTGAAAGTAATAACATACATATATGTGAGTGATTAGAATTTAGATGAAACAATTGTCTCTTTCAATTTGTATCGTGCATTTGGGTAAGCAGAGACAGAATTCAAATTTTAATTTTATGGATTTCGATTTAAAATGATGATTTTAATAAATAGCAATTATCATTTGCTAGTTTAATTTTTACTGCTATTTAAATAGTTATAATATCCCTCCACTAATTACAAACATCTACTAGTCTATCAATAAACTAATTACAAACATGTACAAATCTATCAATAAGGGTGGTGGTGGAGTGCTAAGTACTCCTTCATCCTTAAATCATCTTGGGTATGGAGTCACCTTTGTTATAGAGTGTTTTACTCCCAATGTGGACTTCTTGGTACGATGTTACCTTTGTTAGAAAGTGTTTTATCCCCAGGGTGGGACTTCTCAATGTGAATCCAAATTTTATCGGACTCTAATATGAATATTGGACACCGGAGGAAAACGAAATAAATTTTGAAAATGGGAAGGCACTTCCGATTAATTTATACATTTCTTTACACTTCAGCAAGATGACGCATAAGTTACATTTATTCTTGATTGTCAGAATGACAAATAATTACTAATCAAATACTACCTTTTAACTTTTTGAAGAAATCTATTATGAGTTAATGTTCGGTGTATTAAAATAATAATAATCTGCATCATGATAGCGTTTTATTGATTGGTTATCTGAACTTACATTTGTTGGTGAGGATTCGATTTACTACTTTGTAATTTTCACTTCCCCTACCCCAAACTTTTAAAAAAAAATGATAATCCAAAAAGAGAAAGAGTTAATCTGTCATTATCGATTAAATTGGCCCAGTAGGCCAAGCCCATAACGGAGTCCCGATCTTTTTGCCGCACTGAGCATCTGAAGTCACATGTTTTTTTCCTTGTTAATTTAGCAGTTGATTAGTATCTTATAGTGGCACATCCATGAATATTTATTATTTTACTCTCTTTTTTTAAGTCGAATTTGGGAATTTGAAGAATACCATTCCCGTTTGGATGTAGATTTTTAAGTTATAATTTAAAATTTTGAGTTTTTTGGAGTTGTCTTTGTACATGCATTTTACTTTGAAAATATTTAAAGTTTTATGAGTGGAAGTTCCAAAAACCACTGGTAACTTGAAAATATTTGAAGATCATATTTTCAAAATCTGATCAAATTTATGGCCAAACACTAACTAATTTTTCATATTTTCACTCTAAATCACTAACCAAAATTCAATAACTCTAATTTATACTTATGACCAAATACAATTCCATTTTCCAAATACCATTTTGATCCGTTTTTGACCAACCAATATTTGAAGATAACTTTTCAAGATCATATCAAAAATTATGGCCAAACGCTAACTAGATTTTCATATTTTCACTCCAAATCACTAACCAAAATTCGATAACTCTAATTTATTCTTTTGATCAAATACAATTCCATTTTCCTAATACCATTTTCAGTTTTTCACACTGAGAAAGTAAAACCTTTTTTTCTTTTCAAACAGGCCCTTAATATTGACCTTACGCTTTGGATCAGCTTGGTATTCAAAAAGATTTTTTTTAAAAAACCTGTAGAATTGAAACCGTCCGAATTTTTAGACTTTTGAGGTCTCTCGTGAGAAAGGTTTGACTTTGGGTAAAAGGTCGTTTGGTTGGGAACAAGTTGTCCCAAGATTAGGATTAGTTATCCTGTAATAAGTTATCCCATCATATATATGAGATAATTTATTCCATCACTATGATATAAATAGTGGGATAAGTTATCCAAAACATGATAACCAAGCAAGAGACCAAAAGTTTATCCAGGATTATTTTTTTATCCAGTATTAATTGATCTTATCCATCACACCAAACGATCCTTGATCGTAATTTGAATTTTAACCAATCTCCATACTCAAGGACAAGTGTAGTAGGGGTAATTTGGGCAGCACAAAAAGTAGTACTTTGATTATGTGTATCATTTTTAAGTTATATATCGTAAACGTAATTACATTTTTTTGTTTAACTATAAAAAAAAGTTGGAAGTTGCGGCGTCAATATTGGGTGGCACTCAAAAAACATACAATTATTAAACTGAACGGATCATTCAATCAAGCAGAATTCAAATCTAAAACTGATAGGATTCTAAGGTAATTATAAAATTTGTTATTTAAATTATTTACTTTCTCTTAGACTGAAGAATTTTCATTTCTAGAAGGTAGGATGACAATAAGATCATTTTTGAGATCAGATGTCAAACCATTTATAGAGACAATTGACCAAAAGAAAGCCAAGTTTCGAGTAGACATTTCGTTTTTATTTTACTACTCCCTCTATCCCTAATTACTTATCCACTTTTTCTATTTTAGCCGTCTCTAATTACTTATCCACTTTGACAAGTCAAGAAAAGACAATTCTTTTTACCTATTATACCCTCAATTAATTACTTTGAAAAAAATAAAAATTCTTGAAAATCTTAAATTTTTAATTCATCCACTTCATAATTAATAGGAGTAAAATGTTAAACTCACTATGTCAATTATTGTTTTCTTAATAGGTGTGTCAATTCAAAAGTGGACAACTAATTATTCTCCAACTCAATTTCATTTTACTTGATTCATGTATTAAAATTATTTTTTTATTTTACTTGTTAATTTTATTGTTTTTTTTCTCAATATTATATTTATCATTAAATAACTACGTAAAAAGACTTTCTTAGTACACAATTCCCTTTTCATTTTTGTTTATTTCCTTTTGTCTATTAGACTTTTCTTATTATTATTATTATTATCAAATAGCCATGTGACCTCCTTTTTCTTTTTCTTTTCTTTTAAAAAAAAAAGGGAAATAAAGGAATTCCATTTCCCTCCGTTCATATTTAGTGTAAAAATGTGTGATATTAGCAAGTTATTTAGTAGTTATTTCCTTCAAATTACTAAATTAATCAATTTTACATAAATATTTATATGTAGTTTTATAAACGACATGAGTAGGGGTGTCAATGATTTTTAAAAAAGCGAGTTAACTACTATGTTGTTTTTTCTTGCCTGTTGTTTATGTAAACCATGGTTGAGAAAAACGTAGTAAGTTGCATAATATATAGATACTCATACGACCAAACATTTTGGTACTCATAGTTATTTTTCTCCCTATAAATAATGCTTTTAATTTGTTAATTTCTTTTTTAATTAATCATGATAATTGAATATGGAAGATAAAACGTCAAAATATGAGATAGATATAAAGTTGCAATTGAGGGGAAAATATCTAGATTTTTTTGTGTCCATGGTCCATCTTTATCATGAAAATTGAAAGTCACAATAATATGTCATGTTTCAGTACTACTAATTATTCGGTTGCTAGCAAAAGATAAATCTTTTTCGTGCTACAAGCGTAAGAGTTTGTTTGAGCTGGATTAAAAGCTGGTCAGATCTACTTTTAAGTCATTATTAACTTTTGAAAATGCTAAAAATAACTTTTAAAAAGTTAAAAATCAAAAGTAGGTCTTCTCTTACTTTTTTTTATTTTTTTTACTTAAAAAGTCATTTAAGTTTTGACTTTTTTATATTTTTTACTTAAAAATTATTATTTTTTAAGTTAATCCAAACGGACTCTAAGTTTATTTTTAACAATACTAACAACTAAACAAAAAAGTTAGGTGAACCATATCGTTACCTCAAGAACTATAAATGTTGTATTTGTATACACATGTTTTAGGTTTATATGTATATCACTCTGAACAACCAATCCACTTTTTTCAAAGACATCTCATATTACAACTGCATGCTCTAATATTGAAGATATATAAATAAGTAAATTAAAGTGTGTTATTTCTCCAGTAATTTAAGTTTTTAAATAAGTTTATCATACATTTCAACCATATGGTATAACGACAGTCAGATGTTTTGGGTTCAAATTCCACGGCCAACCGACAAAAAAATCTGTGTGGGTTTGACCCATGTGAGTAGATAACTTTTTAGACCCATAATTTTCAGTTTGGACCTATAGTAGTCCCATATTGATGTTTGTGATGACGATAATTCAATATACTGATTTCATTAGCTAGATTTTGAGATTGAGTTAGGCCTAATTAGTGTTTTCAGTTTGTTGTTATTACTGAATTCAATTCAATATCAAGTCCTCATTGAATTTGTTGTTATTAATTATGCCTTAAGATATTCTTCATATTTATTTATCTGCTACATATTATCACTATTTTCCAGCGTCATGTAAATGTAGGTTGTGACTTGTGAGTCGTACTCTATAGATTCTATCTGATTCAAATTAGTAATTTTACCTCTATCCACTTATATTATTAATTATATTTGTGTTTTCCTGTTATTTTATCCCAGAAGTTAATTTGTAACCTGTAACGACTTATTAGAAGCCAAAAGACTGAATTTTATACCAAACAACTCACATTAATGGTATTTAGTAATGAATTGATAAAGATCGCAACCGATCACTGTTTTTTTTTCTTCTTATAAGGTTACTTAAGTAGACAGGCATTTTGCTTAATTTTGTCGAATTATCTCATGCATAGGTACTTTGGTTAATTTGCTTAATACATGGAACTTCTATTTATTTTTTCTAAAAAGAAGACATTACTGTCCAAAATGCATGTCATTTTTTGCCACACTGGCCTTAAAATGACTTGTAGTAGTAATAATTTTCCACCTTTAGTTTGGTGCTACACTATACCACAAAAGGAAATGAAACCTTCACATACGTTGTTATTTGCAGCAAAGGGAAAAAATCTTGTAATTTTAGAATAAAGCTATTATCGGTGAAAAATGCCTTAATTGCTGGCAATGGTTTTGAAAAAAATACTCGTCCTGCTAATGGATTAAAATGGGAATAAATGAAATGCCATCATCGAAATTAAGATTGCGACAGGGTGGTAGTTAAGTATCTCATCATTCTTGATCAAATATTTAATTTTAAAGATAAAGCGTGTGATTAATTAATCGTGTTTGATAGAAAGTATTTTACTTTCTAAATAAAAAAAAATTCAATCTGAACTCAAATTAATCGAACTTCAAAGAAAGTCATCTAACTTTTAAACTTGTAATGGTGAGGTGATGCTTTTTTTTGCGATGGTTCTAGCGTCACATAAGAAAACACTACAGATAAATCAAGTTTTACATCAAAATCTTTTACCTATTTTTCTCAACAAATGGCCTTAAATAGTTAAATTTAACACGTGCGGAGTACTCTTCATATTATATTCTTCGCTACACAATTACTTATTATTACAACTCTCACGTCAAAAATAATAGATCGTCATGATTATTTATAAAGGAAAGAAAATGTATTTGTATTTCGTGCTCTAGGAAAAGTAGGATGGGGTTGTTTGGTATGGTACATTTTTTTTAGAGCAACTTTCACCTATAGCAGACATAAAAATCATATTTATATGTTATAACTATAGTTTGCATAATTGCGCTACATAGCAAATTTTATATTTGCTATGGAACATTTGATTTGTATAATTCGCTACAAACATCCAATTTTATACAAATTGTTCAATTTTGTATAAATTCATTTATACATTGTAATTTGTATAATAAGACTTGTATTTGTATAATTATAAGTGTATAGGACGAAAATATATGTATTGTATTTGTATATACAATTTTCTCTCGCTTTATACAAACACAAAACGCATTTTATACCGAAAATGTATAAAATGACTAATTGTATACCGAATCAGATGGCAAAAAAAAGGAAATAGTTTGCTGTGAATTACAATTAAAATAAACTATGACTATAGCATTTAATTTGAATTAATAATTTGCTATTTCATACTATTTTCTCTTCTTCTTTTTTGTATGATTTGGAATATTTCATGGTTAGTTATTTCATCATATATATGAAATAATTAAGGACTAATTAATACTCCTTATTAGAAATAGAAAATACAATAATTCAATACCTCATATAAAACAACCCCTTCAGATAAGACCATGTTATAGATAGAATGGTCAGCCAATGATATTGTGTACCCTGATTTCGATTTGTTTGTTTTAATTATCATTTTAAGAGTAAATGATTTCTTTTTCAAATACTTTCTAAATATTTGAAATTGTTAACTATATATATTTTAACTTATAATAGTTGTTTTTTAAATATAATTTTTAAATAAATGAATTTTATTTTTAAAAAATTAAATTTTTTATAACTAATTTCACATTAAACATTAATTTATGTGTGAGATTAGGAAATATGTACAAGCTTGAGGGAGTTTTTACAAGATTTGACGTTTGCGTGAAAGATTAAATATACGAAAAAGGGCTAAAAATATCCCTAAAGTACAGGAAAAGGTCTAAAAACACCCTTCATCCATCTTTTGGTCTAAAAATACCCTTTTACTCTCTCTTTTTTTTCAAATACTTATTATGTGTCATTTTCTTATTGAATGAAATAAAAATCCACCTCTATTAATTTTCCCCCCATAATTTATCCAAATCAAAACAATATATCTTTTCAAGATCCAAAAAATATATTTTTTAAATCTAGCAATTTCTATTTTCTATAGCTCTTTTCCAAAAAAAAAAATTGTTTTAGATAATTAAAATATTTTTAAAAATATTAGTCATGCCACAATTACAAAGACATAATATATTGATATAAATCCTAAAAAAAAGTTGTTCCAATTGGTGCACCAGTCCAAGATTTGATCACTAATGACTTGGATGACAAGATTATTAGTCAAAAAAATTAAATGCTCTTTTTTTTTAAAAAAAAGAAGAAGATAGAATTGTACCCGCATATAAAGTTATGTTTCTTCAAATTTTATTTGTGTAATTTATTTATTTTCCATATGTTTAAAATTTGTTGCAAACAAATTGGCATGCCTAGTGGGACCAAATCTGCGCTTCATATCTTCTCTCTTAAATCAAATATGAAAATCTAAAGCTGCAAAGGTGGAAGAATGAGTTCTTCAAGCCTCGTCTTTGAGTTTCATCGATTCTACACTCCAACAAGCCTTGAAGCAAGGGGCATTTGTAGACATTGAAATTTTGCGGACTCTACAAGACATGTTCAATTCGAATTGGGACTCTAGAAGGTGTGTTCAGTTTCAATTAGAATTTTTGGAGTTTACTCAACCCTAAACCCTACTTTATGCCTATATAAAAAGTACTAAACTCCCTTAAAGGAATCGCAAAATATCCATAAACTCTTGGGTATTTTTAAAGATCAAGATCTCGAATATTCCACAAAAGTAATGGAATATTCATATAGAAGTTAAATCTAAATCATTCTAGTTCGAGAAATACGTCACTAACGGCCCTCGAATCATGGATAAATCTTAGGAGAGTAGAATCAAGAGAGAAACAGAATTGTACCCGCATATTTATCAATAAAGTTATGTTTCTTCAGATTTTATTTGTGTGATTTATTTATTTTCCATATGTTTAAAATTTATTGCAAACAACAATCTCTCAAGGCCTCAATTAATTCATACATTACTTCTTCAAATTTTAAATCCTCTTAATAAAATTTTTGACTCCACACGCCATGGTCCAGTTCGCCAAACTTAGGCAAAAAATTTTGGTGAATTTGGCCGTTCAGCTACCTGAAGTACAAGATGCTAGTGACTAGTTCCCCTCTCATATGATTTTTTATTTTTGGTTCCCACCCGGTGTCCAGAGCCCACATTGAACTGCATGGCTCATTTGGGGGGGGTGCTCCCAACAAGACTTTCTACATAGTCAGGGCTCGAACCCGAGACTTCTGGTTAAGGATAAAAACACTTCAACCAGTACACCACAACCCATGGTGGTCCTCTCATATGAAGTTGTGGACTAGCTTGGGTCAGTCTTTGACTTAAAAGACCAATCTACAAATAGTTTAATATAAAGCTTAATATAATAATATGTATTGGTATATTTTACTTGACATATAAAGCATATTTTTTTCGCCAAATCAACAGTATACACCAACTTGGTACCGACTGGAAGTGGAATAAATTTGTATATAAAGACCCCATCCTATCCACCAATAAAAGGTAGAACCAAAATTTTGAGTTCATCCCAACAAGTCCCTATCTCCTACATACTCCACCACCATCTCCCAAAATCTCCACTGAAAAACAAACCAAACATATCAAAACAACAAAGAAAAAAAGAGAGAATTGTAAACAAAATGAAAGAAATGGTACTAAACAATATCAATTCAACTCTTGAAGCTTTACAAGCTCAGCCCATGCTACTCTTCTTCTTCATCATCCCTCTCTTCTTCTTATACCTTTTTTCGACGTCTCGCCGGAAACGTTATCCTCCAGGACCATTAGGCTGGCCTCTCATTGGTAACATGATGATGATGGACCAGTTAACTCACCGTGGTCTTGCCAAACTAGCACAAAAATATGGTGGCGTATTTCACCTCAAAATGGGTTATGTCCACAAAATTGTTATATCTGGTCCAGAGGAAGCTCGTCAAGTACTACAGGTAGTATTGGAATATCTGACCATCTCATCTAAAAAGAATTTATACGGACGGTATAAATAATTTGTCAGTAGTATAACATAACATATTGTAGTACTACTAATTAATAAGTTTGGGTATCTTATTATTTTTCAAATATTAAATTAAACAGATTATTTAATTTCTAACAGGTACAAGACAACATATATTCGAACCGTCCAAAGACCGTAGCCATAAGTTACCTAACGTACGATCGTGCGGACATGGCTTTTGCTGACTACGGACCCTTTTGGCGTCAGATGAGAAAATTATGTGTTATGAAGCTATTCAGTCGTAAACGAGCTGAGTCATGGGACTCAGTTCGCGACGAAGTGGACTCAATGGTAAAGATTGTTACAACCAACACGGGTACATCCATTAACTTAGGGGAACTTGTTTTCTGTCTCACTCGTAACATTATCTACCGAGCAGCTTTCGGAACAAGTTCAGATGAAGGACAAGATGATTTTATTAAAATTTTGCAAGAATTTTCGAAGCTATTTGGTGCGTTTAACATGGCTGATTTTATTCCATGGCTAAGGTGGATTGGTCAGCAAGGTCTAAATGTTAGACTTGCTAAGGCAAGGGCATCACTTGATGGATTTATTGATTCGATTATTGATGATCATATTGAAAGAAAGAAGGCTAATGTTATTAATGATGATGGTTATAGAGAAAGTGATATGGTCGATGAGCTTTTAGCTTTTTACAGTGAAGAAACAAAAGTAAATGAGTCTGAAGATTTGCAGAATTCTATAAGGCTTACTAGGGATAATATCAAAGCTATAATCATGGTAAGTTTTTAACCTAATGCTTTTCCGTACATTTTTTTTGTGTGGTTGATACATGTTCCAATTAACGTGTCATAATTTAAATCAACTCGTGGTTTAAAAAGAAAAAAAAAACTAAATTTGTACTTGTGGCATTTGTGGTTAAAAAGAAACATGTCATGTGACAACAATTTTTTTTTTTTTAAACTTGTGGCATCAAATATATCATTTGATCAGGGAAATGAGAAGGGTAAACTTTGAAGTTTGAATTGATAAGAGATTTAAGAAAGATTCTTTTTTTTAGAAAAATAACTAGTAATCTTAAATATGTCATAATATTTGTGTGATAATAACTTTTTTGAAACTTATGTCATAATATTTGTATGGTTACAGAAGATTCTTGTTAAGGTAAAATAGGAAGTACAAAGTTGATAATTTTCAAATTTTAAAAGTGACATATTTTTAATTAACAAAAAAGAAAATTGTTTTACATCAATCGAAAGGAATAGTATATTGGGAAAATACAAACAAATAAAAGAGAGTATTATTTTAACATAAATTAATTTGATGTTGAAAATCTTGCCCAAAACAAGAAACTTTAAATTTTAATCAGTTGCTACTAGGTAGGATCACTGAACACGGCTATCTCTGGCAGCTCATGTATAACTATCAAGAATAGTGGAAGCTTAGGAAACACTATTATTTTTCGTGAAAATATGTGCAATGTATAATTTTAGTACTTTACTTATATTTTAAAACTTCCTTTGTTAGATGAAAATTTTGATAATTATTTAATTAAGTTGACTCTTTATGATTTGTTTTTAGAATAACAAGATGCGTTAAAGTTTCTCAATCATCACAAAATTGATATTAAGAGTGAAAAGAAAAAATATTATTGAAAATTGATAACCTAGTATAATAAAATTTGTGCTACCCCATATTTCTATGGTTTTAGCATCACCTAGCTAGACTTTAATTCAAAAATTTGATGAAACTTATTACTAATTCAATTCATTATATAGGAAAAAATCTCCCTTTAATTTCCAATTTTTCATACAACTTGATCCTAGTGGAATGTCATAAAATAGAAACATTAATTTCCTCTAAATCATTAGCTTCAAATCATTTGTTTTTTTGAATGTCTCATCAATATAATAAACACCAAATATGATTACGACTTTATCTTGTTATATACGATATAATTGTTAATGTCCTAGCTATGGTCTACTATATAGTTTTCTAGAATTAAATAGTACAAAGGAATTAGCGTACTGTACAACTACTAGATCTTATAAGTAGATTTTTATTTATTTATAGGTCTCTCTACTGATGACATATATCATGAGACTAATAAGTTGATTTGAACTTTCCCTATTAATCTTGATTTTAGCTTCAATGCTATCCAATATTTTGCCAAGTGGCACAAATGGAAGATTTATTAGGTAACAAAAGTTTTCAAGTACAATTGCCTAATGTTTTTAATGTGAAAAAGTTACTCCAGAAAGAATTTACTAATGATTAAATAAAATCATACTAGCCAATGAATATACTTAACGTGTAAAAAATGAGTTAGAGCCGTAAAAACTATATTCTATGATTAAAAATTCAAACTGGCCAATAAATACCTATCTAGAAAATTTGGTACCATTCCTTATCCCTTTGAAAAATCATTTTTCCGAAAACGATGTACAAGTTATAGTTTATCTTACTTCTACCTAACCCCCTTACCTAACTACATACCTATTTAACTTTTATAAGCCCACCATATCAAAAAATAAAATAATATTGTTATGTATTATATTACTTGACTCGTATTGATCTGACGTGGAAGAGAATCGCAGGATGTAATGTTTGGTGGGACAGAGACAGTGGCATCTGCGATAGAATGGGCAATGGCAGAGCTTATGAAAAGTCCAGAGGATCTTAAAAAGGTACAACAAGAATTAGCTAACGTTGTTGGACTGAATAGGAAAGTTGACGAATCCGATTTTGAAAAATTGACCTACTTAAAATGTTGTTTAAAAGAAACTCTCCGACTTCACCCTCCTATCCCTCTCCTCCTCCACGAAACCGCGGAGGAATCGACAGTCTCTGGCTACTATATTCCAGCAAAATCACATGTTATCATAAATTCATTTGCAATTGGACGTGACAAAAACTCATGGGAAGATCCTGATAGTTTCAAGCCTAGTAGGTTCCTTAAAGAAGGTGTGCCAGATTTTAAAGGTGGTAATTTTGAATTTTTACCATTTGGGTCGGGTCGAAGGTCTTGCCCCGGTATGCAACTTGGGCTTTATGCATTAGAAATGGCTGTGGCCCATTTACTTCATTGTTTTACTTGGGAATTACCTGATGGGATGAAACCAAGTGAGCTAAAAATGGATGATATATTTGGGCTTACTGCTCCATTGGCTAATCGACTAGTGGCTGTGCCTACTCCACGTTTATTATGTAATTATTGAAGGAGAAAAAAGGGTATTTTCTACGTGTATACGAATAGTTATACACAAAATATTGGTTTGCTTGGACATGTTTATCTTTTTTTGTTTTGTCTATTAGATGTAATAATAGATGCATATACATAATGGAGAGGACGAAAATAATTGCTTGAAAGGGAAAAGAGAGAGGAATTGATTATATGGTATTTGTGTATAGTAGACACTATATATCTCTTTCCTTTTGTTTTTTAATATTCATTTGGCTTGCATTGTTAGTTGTAAATGTCCCCTCCTCTTGTTTGTTTCTTCTTTGAAAACATAATTTTAATCAAATAAAGACTTTATCCTTGTTACCTTATTGTATTATAATGGTTCATTTTGATTGGATCAGTAAGGAGAATTCAGGTAAATAGTCCGACAAATTTACTGTTTAATTTTTCTGATCGTACATAGATTACACATTAATTATACATGATTATATACATACACACACAAATTTATACACGATTACGGAGGCTATTGTGTTCTTTTATGAGGGAAAAAAAAAATGAATTTCCATATCCTGTGACACCCAATCGGGTTGCTTCTAACCAATACCCCCTTTGCTTCAGAAAGCAGGAAAAGGATATTTATCCTTTTGATATTCACTTTTTACCTGTTTAGTTTAGAAAATCTAGAAATATTTTATTGTTTATTTTTTAATTTATTCTTATTATATTAATTAGGAAAAATGCATAAGTACTCTCAATCTATACCCAATATTCCAAAGACACACTTATACTATACTAAGATCCTATTACTCTCGAACTTATTTTATAAATAATTTTCTACCTCTTTTCGGCCTACATGGCACTATCAACCAGATAGCTTGAAAAAATTGTCAACACGCGTTGGGCTCAGAAGATAGTGCCACGTAGACCGAAAATGGGTAGAAAATTATTTATAAAATAAGTTCGAGGGGTAATAGGACCTTAGTATAATATAAGTGTGTCTCTGAAATTTCGGGCATATGTTGGGGGTACTTATGCATTTTCCCTATTCATTATAATCCTCTTTCAATGCATTCTTCAAAGCATTAAATTTGTTATAACTAAAGGGTAAAGCATGTTCTAGGTTAATATTAAACAAGTAAAAATGAACGAAATGAATAATAACAAAAAAAATAGACACATGAAAATGAATGAAAGAAGTAATAACAAAATAAATCTGATAATGGAGGGTAGGGTTGAGTAGGTCCAAAGCTGTGGAGGGGACCGTTGAGAAGGTTTGAATTTCGACGCTGAAAATTAAAATAGAAGGACACGACACTAGTAAAGGAAGGGAAAATAGAGGATCGAATTCTTTTGTGAAAGTTCAAATAGTTAATTAATGGAGTTATTAATTAGATGTTTCATGTCATTAGTTTTTTCTTCTTAAATTAGTGTAAGACAAAGGAAAATAGGGAATCAAACTCTTAAGTGAAAGTTCAAATAATTAATTAATTGAGTTACTAATTAGATTCTTCACGACACTATTTTTTATTCTTCTTAAATTAAGGTAAGGAAAGAGAAAATAGAAAATCAAACTCTTTCCGTGAAAGTTCAAATAATTAATTAATTGAGCTACTAATAATTATTTTTCATGGCACTAATTTTTCTTCTTCTTAAATTAGGTAAGGGTAGGAAAAATGGAGAATAGAACTTTACATGAAAGTTCAAATAGTTAATCAATTGAGCTACTAATGGATTTTTCATCGCACAAGATTTTCTTCGACAGGGAAAATAGAGAACCAAACTCTTAGGTGAAAATTTAAATAGTTAATTAATTGAGATATTGATTAAATTTTTCACATCTGTTTCTTGAATTAGGGTAATGAAAGAGAAAATAGAGAATCGAACCCTCACGTGAAAGTTCAAATAGTTAATTAATTAAGCTACTAGTTATTAAATTTTTCACGGCACTAATCATTTTTTTTCTTCTTAAATTAGGGTCAGAGAAGGGAAAATAGAGAATTGAACCCTTATAAAAGTTCAAATAATAATTAATTATGCTACTAATTAGTTTTTTCACGGCACTAGTGGATGCATGGTTCCAAATTAAAGTAAGCCAATTTTTCAACTCCCCAAAAATGTAGTTGTTGTAGAAAGTTGACACTAATTGGAAGACGTACGAAAGCAACCTTAATTGAGTTGAATATGTGATGCATTAATCATAGGGAGTTTAATTACGTTGGATAATCTTGAAAAGTTTAATTTAGGGATATTAAATGACAAAATTTCTTTTTTGACATATAAGAATAGTCAATTCAATATGTTTCTATATATGCATTTTAAATTGATGAGTTTGAAAAAACTTGGTTGAGTATTTGCTTACATTAATAACTAAGACACACACATGTAGTATACATAATCTAAGTAAACATTGTATGTATTTAGCTTTAGATATTTGTATTAGTGGTTAAAATTTAAATGAAGAGCTAAGCATGAGTCTCACCAGTCACCATCCTAAATGTTTGTTTTGTTTGATATATGTTTTAACTGACGATGTGAAAATATTTACTGAATTAATCAGGTACTATAATTTCTTAGGTAATTACAATTAAATCCTTTCAAATGCATTAATTGGCCATCAACATTATTCTAGTCTAACGATATAGGTAAACAACTGTGAAATACACTACCAACCAAGACATAACAAGCCTGGATAGCTGAATGTGTACGTCAATATCGATTGTGATAGGATGATTGGAATCCCTCACTTTTTAGTCAAATTTTTTGAGTTTAAGTCCTAAATGTGGAAAAAATCTTAAACTCTACCATGCACGATATCAGATATTAAATAAATAGATAGCTGAACGAACATGATGACTTTTTTATCTAAATGACCTTAAATTTGTTAGATATCACTTTCTATTAAAGAACCATCAATAATTTAAATGTAAGTCCGAATTATTCATGCATGACACTATCAAATCTTCCAATAATTTGCAAGTAAAGGAATGCATGGCTGGAATTGGGACACAATGCCCAGTCAAGTGTTAGCATCATGTGTCAATTGCAATAAGATACTGAAAAGATTTTTAAAAAAAAATTATGATTTGATCTACTTCTAACTTTTAAAAACTGACAATAATTAATTGTATTTTGGTACACTACGAAAAAAAATAAAAAAAATAAAAAAATAGCCAAACCAATTTTATATAATTATTTGGATATATGACATTAGTTTTAATAAATAATTAAAGATATTTTATACTTTTTAACTATTAACTCGGATTTAGTCCTACTTATATGAAAAGCGAAGGAACCTTTAATGTTAAGCAGTTTTTTTTTAACCCTTCTATAGAAGCTTTTACCCTTTTTCCCTTTTTTCTCTCTAGTTGAGGCGAATTCAAAGGTACTTACCATCTGAGCATCTCACTCTCGTCTTATAATTATGCAACTTAAACATGCTAAAGCTTAGGAATAATGTTGAAAAATAATAGGATTCAGATACATTGATCTTCTGATGGTATAAATTTTTTTGTTGATTCTTAATGTTCATTTGAAATAGTTGTCTCCTGCCTCTTATAGGAATAGTATTGAAAAATAATAGAATTCAGATAAATTGATCTTGTGATGGTATAGAAAAAATTGTTGATTCCTAATGTTCATTTGAAGTAGTTGTCTCATGCCTCGTAGTTTAACTGTCATCAAAATCGATGATTGATTTGATTTTAGAAATTTAAAAATCAACTAAATTGATTTGGTTTTGAATTTAATCAAAAATCTAAAACCAAAACCAATCCAAATCGAACAATGAACCCCGGACTTGCTAGTGGAACTTGCATAGTAGTATTTATGTTGAGAAGAGATTTTAAAATGGGTACAGAACTGATGACAGCAGATCAGTTGATATAACATTCGACCAAAATTTGAAGGCATTAATAGGCCAAACTGAGAAATTGATGCTGCTACAGGAAAGGGAATCTTTAGCCTAACTAATTTTACATGAACTCATTTCCATAAACTAATTTCACATGGATCATTTCCCTAAAACAAAGTCATACTTTCTGAAATCTACAATTAGCTTGAAGCGTCTCAAGCGTTATGCAACACACACACACCCGTTCAACACTACAACTCAAAAGTTAATAAAAATTGAGTTGCATTTAAATAGTATGCTATAAATGTCTGCTAATGCAATGGAGATTTAGGTGTCATACAACTCTGTTTTATCCATTGAGCATCAAAGATGTTGAACAACTATATTCTTTATCATCATTAGCATTGTATTCCACCACTTACTTCAAAAGGCGGACTACGGCCAAACCAACAGCTGATATAGAGACAAGGGTACCTATGCAATATTTTATAACATCATATTTTGCAGCTTCCAACTGTGCCCGTAGTGTATGAATTTCCTGGGATTACATAATTACATACAAAAAGCAGAAAGGATTAGTACAATTTACCAGGTATCAAATGTCAATCTATAGTTATTAGACTCACTCGGTCAAGTGTATTAGTGAGATTAGCAGTTTCTTGATTCTGATTTGCTAGTTCATCCCGGATTCTCCTGCACAGAGAGCACAACAGTTGAGGCTAGTCGTAAACAGCTAACTAGCAGTAAATCTGCAATCATACTACTAATGATTATGCAATGACTGGCCAAAATGAAATAGTGACGGTAACTCCCTACCCCCTTTCAAGATTGAGATCCAACCTATGACCAGCAGAGACTTTGTCAATTTCATACCTGCAATAACCCAAAACAGAGACCAGAGAAAAAATTACAAATTTCAAAACAAGCACACCGTAATATGGAAGTGGTACTAAGAAAATATAGTTTGTGAAGACCAACCTCAATTCACTGCGCATCTTTTCTATATCTCTTTTGAGTTTTACAATTTCATGTTGCAGTAGAGAAAAGTGGTTCTCCTGGATCACCGAATGAGTGAAGCATGAATCATTTTACAAGTTTAGACACCCATGAATCATCATGAAAGAAAAAATTAGTCCAATGTAATAAGCATATAGATTAAAAGGTTTACTAATTTGCACTAAGCTTGTATATTACACCTTTGTACATATGTATGTAAAGTCTGATGTGTTGACTCACATGATCTCATCTCTTTTTTCTTTTCTTTTTTATCAAGAACAGGATCACATAGTAATTCTCTCATATCTGACAGATTATCAGCGGCATTATCAGAAGAAAACCCTGACTGTTCGCTGCAGTCACAAGCAACATATAGGAGAAAATCACTTTACAACAGCTTTTTGCCCTTTAGTCACTTTAAAAAATGTTGTGTAAAACAATCACCATTACAAGTCTTAGAATTCCATCACAAGCAGAACCCACCACACTCACTGGATTTTCATGAGCCACCACTCACAACCAGAAACCTCTGGAGTCCCAGAGGCCAGAACGCCTCACACAGAGACATGTAAAACACTTGGTTGTGCTCTGACTTTGACAATTTTCCAAAGCAGCATGTCATCTCTGAAATTTCACTTGTGCAACATCTTAGGCTCACTCATCGTCAATCTCTACCATCTGATCACCAACCCCCAACCTCCCACAGAACTACACCTCTTGACATACCAACCGTGCTAAAGATTCACATCTACTCAACAGACTCACACCTTGCACCAAATCCTTTCATTGCCACATGCATTGCCATCTTCATCACCTTTTACTATATTAAAAGGTAACTGCCACATCTTCCAATCAAATATCAATATAGAAGTACAAATACTAACTATTGTAAACAGAAGTCAAATACTAATGTAAAGTATTTTCATTGAGGAAAATAAAAAATTCATTCTGAATCCAATGAGACACTAACACACACAATTACTAATCCCAAACTGAGCATCTACTGGTTTACTAGCAATTTTGTGTGGTATTTCATTTTAAGAGATTAGATCATGTTACTATACTCATATTGAGATGTCAATGAGCGCTGCAACATCAATCCGGACACTAAACCAGAACAGCACTAGAACAGATGGAGTACCTATTAAAAGCCGTTCTATTAAGTATGTTCTTCATTAAGCTTCTAGATAATACTATCAGCAAAACCTCTTAAACACCTGAGATTGGCTCATTATAGAACAGACTGACATCTCAAGTATCAATATACAGATAGCGCTACTTTTTACGATCATATTCTAACTAACTTCCTCAAGGGAATGGCGGGACAGGAGTGTATTTAGGAACCTACAGGATAGTTTCAGACGCAATTTTGATAAAATAGTTCACACATGCTACACGTCTAATCCACTGGCTGAATGTTCTTATCTATTAAGCAAAAGTATCAAACTTAGAATGCAGAAAACGTGAATACATAAAGGTGAATTTCATGTAAAATTATGGCCTTTGCAAATATGATAGAAGATTTGGACTTTGAAAAGGAAAACAATCAAAAGAGAATGGCAAAGGGTTGATCATTGGTGATATCTAGAAAAAGGAAGCTCTTTTTATTATATCAGCCTGGTCATTGAAGAGTTATCATAAGATCACTCTTTTCAGGAAGAGAAAATTTTCCTTCAATAAAGGCCTTGATATTTCCCAAAGGCCATATATATGATGGATGACAAAACTCATTCAGCATAACACCACTCCAAAACCCAACCTTTACCAAAATATACAATGCCAAAGGAGAAAACTTTCCACCAACGGTATCTCTTTATAAAAAGGGGAAAGTAAAATTTGTCAAGACGAACCAATGAAAAAGTAAATTAGGGATACTCAGTGCATCAAAATGTGAATCCACAAATTTCACAGTGAAGAATTCATACCTGAGAGCTTTGAACTTCGGACTTAAATTTGGACAACTTGGATTCTTGAATCATCTCAAGCTATAGATAAGACTAATGTCATATAAAGTTGAAGCTAAATTATCACAAGGACCAAAATAATTAATTCAACATTACATGTACACAAACACAGTTGGATGTATAAAATAAAAAATTACTTACTCTCTGCAAATCAGCTTTAGAAACAAATGTCTGAGCTACATTATCCAAGCTATCGTTCAAAACTTCAGTAATAGCAGCCGTTATAGCCTCGGCTTGCTTCGTAGGCACCCCTTTCGCTTCCAATTTTCTCACCTAACAAAAAAACGAACACTAATTCATTCTAAGGCCAATTCAAAACTGAAAAAATCAAACATTCTTCATTTTCAATTTCGCAATCATAGAAGCAAGTTAAGAAATTACTAGAGCTAGAGTGTCGACGAGGAACAAGAGCTTGCCGTCAAAAGCGCGGTTCGAAATGAGTCGGCAGTGGAATCGGTGGCTTCCGGCAAGAGCTCCGAGTTGAGGTCCGAAATATCCGACCCGTTTACATGCCGCCATTCGAATTTAAACAAAGAAACAAAGCAATCGCCTTCGTTATTCCGATCGTTGAAGAAGATTTGACTAATTTCAATTTGTAGATCAAAAAGTATTCTTATCACCACGTTTTTCTTGGGAATTGTGAAATACTTCAGCATTTTTCTTTAAACCTTTGCTTCCACCTTCCAATTTCAGCAAGGTAATCAACCGCCAGTAATTTTACCGCGTGTTAATTGGATCCTTGTGAATTTACATTTTACCCATTGTTACAAAAAAAAATGATTCTTTAAAAATATTATATTTTCTAAAAATAAATTGGGACATATACGGTGTGAGAAAACAATAGAAAATTATGTTTTGTAAAATATTCTTATGGCTTTAGTTGGAGAGTGAAAAATATTTTCATTAAAAAGCATTCATTGAAGAATGATAGTAATGTTAGCTAATCCTATAGTGTTGTAATGTAGTTAACTTGATCCAAAACTACTTTCCAATTGAAATGTGTGTGAACTATGTCCCTTCAAAAAAAAGCATAGTTACATAAAAAAATAAAAAAAGCTCACAAGTTTAGTCAACTATTGTCATATTTTCTGTTTTTTTCTTCTCATTGAGAGACTTCCCAATAACACTAACAACCTCCATGGTCTTTCCCAATCCAATACTATAATCTATATCATCAATGTCGATAGCCCATTGTGATCGATATCCTAAGCTTTAGAAACATCTGTATACCACCACAACTACGGATGACAATTCCAGCTCAACCACATTATTTGCTTACCAATATTAATAAACTCCTTTGCATTTCCTCAACCAACAAGATAACCAAGTTTATACAAAAGATTACACAACTCACTCCTGGTCAGAGCTCATTATGCTTGTCAACTACAAATGACATGCCTTCAAAATGAATCTTGAAAGACACATTACAAGGTTTCCTTTTAACCTATTCCAAGACGAATGAAGCGGAAGTATGATATTATTTGTTGGAGCAACATTCAGCTCAATGCTAATTTCATTTCTCTATTTCAGGATTAGAATCCTATTTTGGGCGTCGATAAAAGATGTCATCAACACTTTCTTTTATACGGTTCCCTACTTTCCGCAAGTTCTTGGCAACCCCCATTGCAACCAAGTTAGCATTCCTGGAGAACCTGTATTTTCAAAGGAACAAACATCACCCTTGTTATTAAACAATTCTATATAGTGCATCACGTGAAGCAGATATCATGTATCAAAATTCAAATAGTGCTTGCCTGGTAAGGAACTCATCACCAGCTGAGTTAGTTGGTTTGTTTGATCGAGGCTGTGGAGGTTTATGTCCATCTTTTTTTCAATAACAATATAAAGAAAACAGAAGAATCAAATTAGGTTGCTAATGATTAAACCAATACATAATGAGCGTAACATTCCAAAATAAGTGCAAGAAATAATGAACATTACATAACAAGATCCCTGAATTACATTGCATATCAGATTATGATCAACTACTAAACAATATGTCAAATTTAGAGGTTTTCATTTGCTAAAGATCTAACACATTATACCAATAGCATGAAATGCATGGAAGAACAGCAACAGTTATCCATGAATTAAAACACCAAGAAGCCAGAAAGATATGTTTGAATCAAAACAAGGAATAAGACATCTAACATCCTACCATACTTTTCCTTTTTCTTTAGATAACCCTGGTATCCAAGCAGCTTATGCGCACAGGACTAAACGGAACACTGTCAATAGCTTTGCCAAGCAAGAATAAAATGGAAAAGTTTCAAAAGGAGAACCAGACACTTGTGTATTCTGTTTCAGCTACATCTAGATTCAAACTTAACCATCATTTGTGCATTGCCTACCAACAATATTAATTATCTAGGATGGAATATCAAAATTTCCTTGTTCAGAAGTTTTTCCAAAATGAATAGTAGTCATAACATTAAGCAATTCTACTCTGTTCATATTCTCACTACTAACAAATACTAATAGAAGATAAATAAAACTGCAGGTAGAATTTTAATTGAAAAATGACATTAGGTATTCTTTAGAAGGGGGACAAATGTCTGTAAATTTATTATTATGCCTGTATGTCCTTCAAAGACAAGTCCAGGAGTAGTAGACAAGGAGATCATTTATCTCCATCAGTCGTCTTTTTTGTAAAGGAAGCTTTAAGCAAGTTAATGTAATGGAGGGCATCTGATGAGGTTCATAAAAGGGGTACCAGAGGTGAGGAGATACCTTTTTTTAATGAAAAGAGTGAGGAGATATCAATATTGCATCTTTTCTTTGAGGGGTGTAAAATAGTTGACCCCCCTACTTAAGTATTTTGATCTTCCTCCTGATGGTAAAGATCAAATAGGGAAAACTTTGAAACTCAGATATCTCGAGATCTATAGGGATCTTGTCTATAGGCAATGGTTGCAGACGTTCTTGAAGGGGATGTAGGGCAACGTGTATGGGATGATTTTTTAGAAGGCGAATACAAGATTTCACTGCATGAAGTGGAAAATTTCCTACATAGCTTTATAGCTACTCACATTTTAAAGGTCAATAATATCTTATCAAAAGAATCATCTTCAAATTCTCTCTGTTAAGTCATACTGTAGCCACTTAATTGCTGGAGGTAGCTCAAGGCCCTATTTAGATTCACGATGAGGAACAACAAAACCCCAAGAGAGTGATTTTCTTTACATGATGTGCAATGCGAAGAGCAATATTAACAACAGAAAATAAAATAAGGAGAGGATGCATTGTCATGAAATATTGATTTTTCAGTGAGGATTTTTTGATAAAGGATATTTCTGGATTTTTTTACTTTAAGAAAGAAAAAGGAAATGCAGTAGGTTAAAATGTGAATAAACTTTCACGAAGCATGTAATCAATTAATAAAACATGTTACTGGAAATTTAAATATCAGGAAACAGGAACTAGAACACATTCTATGTAAAAATGTTTGAACCAAATCTAGACATCCATATGAAGAAGTAACACCCTTAACACATAGGCAATAGCATATTAACATTACATCGAATATATTTTTCGGCATGGAGAGAATGAGATCAAGGCAGTCACCTTCTCTGTTATGAGCATGAGTATGGCCAGGAGTTGCATCAGCTGAAGTGGGTCTTTTATCCACCAAAACCTATGGCACGCTTTCTATATTAGTTCAGCAAAAGAAAATTGGGATAACCAGAAATGATGACACAGAAAACACCAAGTTATTCAGGGAAATTATCTTCCTGTATATTCTGTCAAAGGTTAAATTGCGTGTAAACTGTAAACACAATACTGGTCTGAAGAGGAAAGTAAAAGACAACTGTGGACAGACTTGCTGTATCTTAAATCATTAAAAGCATGACACCTTGAGCAGAAATAAATTGCTTACTTCTCCATACTTATCCTAGAACACGTCATAACACGAAACAAGGCATGAAGCGAACTTTAAAATAGAAAGAGGAGAATGCTAACCTCAAGGCCAACACAGACAGGTAATTCTGTTTGTGCCTCTTGCGCTTCAGTTGATCGAGATTTCTGATCCAAGTAAACAGAATAACCGACACAAGCATATCTAAAATCTGTAAGGCTCCGACCCTCTTTAGAAGCTTCCTTCTCAGATTCCCCAACAATATATCGAGGTACTTCAACAAACATCAAAACCAGTCTCAGCACACATTCAATACAGGTCTAATTTTTAATTATGCGAAAAATGGAAACATTAAAGCAGAACATTCAATGCATAATAAGATACAGTAGCAGAGGCTATGTACCCAACAACTGAGCACGTTAAGTCAAGAAATTCTAACTTCCTGTTTCCCACAGAAATATTTATAAGAAGGATATCTCATATGACATGGAATAACTAGAGCAGATTTAATTCACCTGCCCAAAATGCTTAATATTTAGTCATTCAGAGTATTACAGTATAAGTAACATGTATTACTACCAATATTGTTGAGTATTTGGTCTCCTTATTGGAATTTTAGACAATCATCACCTCTAAGTTAGCTTTTGGGGTTGAGTTAGGCTCAAGGTCAATTTCTTATCAAATAGAGAGAGAGTTTATGAAATAACACAGATAGCATGAAACCCACAGTTGGATCAAATTGGATTAAAAACAGCTATTGCTACTACACAACTATTACACCTCAATTCCAAACTAGATGGTGGGGATGTATGAATCCTCAACATTCATTCTGCTCCAGTACTCATAATTTGCCTGTTAAGACCAATTAGGGATTCTCAAGAACTAGAATCTCTACATTTTCTATTGAGCAATTAACTATTAGATACTAAAAGTTCACCAGTAACCTGAGAAATTTCCTCATCTTAAGCTGCAAATTCAACTAATCCTAAATACTTTTATGAAATTTATACTTCCAAGAAAAACAGAAAAAGGAATCAGTTCAAGCAATTAAATTAGCAAAAGAGAAGCACAATAAGCAAGTAACAATACATTTCCAGTATTGTGTTCAAGAAAATCTGAAAAAGAAAAAGTTAGAACGCGAACCTTGAGGAAGGGAACTACTAAGGCCGAGACAGAGAGGATTGCGAGAATTGGATTTGAAAGTAGACGAGTAATAGAGACATCCTTTGCATGATTTCCCTTGATTCTTGGATGTCAACGACGAAGATGTCGGAGATGAAGATACACCTTCACCGGAGCCTGTTCCTCCGGCTCCGGTTCCGGCTCCGGTCTCGTTGATTGGATTTACGCTTTTGCTGTTGCCGTCGACGCAGCAACTGCCGCCTTTTTCGATCGTACCATTCTCCTCCTGCATTTGTTTATTCCTCTCCTTGGCTCCACAGCAAAATATGTAGATTCAGATTTTCTCTTTCGTTCAACTCTAAAGCGCCTTTAACTTTTAATTGTTACTGGCGTCGGCTAAAGGGATTCGAACCCGGACCATATCGATATATAACAATTAGCATATATTTATATAAAAGAGAACCCTAGGCCCGCCTAGGGGCTTAGGTGGGCCACCACAAACCAGGATCCCCTTTTAATCTATAGTATCTCCAAAACTAGCATTTCTCTTTCATGACGAAAAGTTATGATTTTTACGAAAAGTTGGGATTTTTATGAAAAATTGTGCGTTTTATGAAAAGTTGAGACTTTTATGAAAAATTGCGACTTTTATTAAAATTTGTGACTTTTATGAAAGATTGTTATCTTTCCGAAATGTTATAACTTTTCCAAAGAGTTGTGACCTTTTCGATAAGTCACAAAAAGTATTTGTTCACACTACCTTTTGTTGTCTATAATAGAGGAGTTTTCTCTCATTTTAAAACAACAAAAATTCTTAACTTCTTCTTCTTCTTCTGGACAATTAAATATTTGTGTACTTTGCTCCTGTTGAGCAACTCACTGACACTATTGTTTTATATCAATACACTGGTGAATAGAATTGTTCTATCCTGAGAGGATATATTCATTTAAACCTCGAGTACTAGAGGGAAATAATTCTCTTAAGGGAACACTGTGCATTCAGTGGGCTCGATTTTTTCCATTCTGTTTCATTCTATTGATACAGATCATGGTATGCTTTTTACAGTCATTAATTTATGCTTATATTATTAATTGTTGTTTTTGAGTACATGTTTTAAACTTAGTTGTGTATAGTTCTGCAAAGTTATTGTTATAAGTATTTGTTAGTGCAGATTAAATAACAAACGTTAATTGAGTATTCATGCAAAGTTTTCTCTACTGGGATTGTTGAAGGTACAATAAAAATATCTCTTACAAATCTCTAATTTCTTCATCAACAACGACATTCCTTCACACACAAGCATGAGATTTTTTGTTCTTTAAAAAATCATCTGAGAGTTAATAAGTTTGCATGCCCATATTTTTTGGCTTTTATATTGTAAGTTATCTATTTTTACTAAATTTTATAAGTGGGTATTATGAGTACTTTAGGGATTGAAAGTTCATTGAAGTGTCAGTCAATTTTTTGAGGTATGTTATTTTAAAACATAGGAAGTTTTCTGGTTAGAATGATTTGTTATCATGATTGGATATCTCATAGTTTACTCCATTTAATGTATGTGTTTTCTCGCTGTTTTCTTGTCTCCTTAAATTTGTATTGACTATTTTTTCGTTTGGTATGTATATGATCTCACTTGGACAAAGCTTTCGTCCTTTTAATGTTTTTCTTTTTCCTTCTCATTCGACTCTTCTAAATATTTTTTGTGTGAGTTATGACTGTTTTCGGCAAGCTTAATTTGAAGAATATGAAACAAAACCTACTATAAATAAAAGTAATATCTTAATCTACAAAATATATGTCTATTAACATAGATTTTTTGGCCTTCATGTCCCATGTCATTGTTGAGCATTTGAGTTATCTAGGTTAGGACCATCTTTAATTTTTTTCATGTTCGAGAATATTTCTTTAACATGAGTCTAGAATCCAACATTTTGATCTACTTGTACTTTCATAATCCAACAATTATACGTACATACTCTGAAAAAATTGTAAAGTTGCATTGATGAAGCATTTAGAAGGGCCTTAAGAGCAGCATTTTAATGAAGAATGAATTTCTAAAAGGATCAACAATATTTTGTTGTTATTGTTTCAAATTTATTTTTCTCCTTCTTTAAATTTTGTTAGAGTAACAATAACGAAAAGTGCTGAACGTTTGACCTCAGACAAGTGGATTTTCTCTAAAAAAATTATTTATGTTGTTGTAATGTACATTTTTTATATTATCAAACATATATTATGATAAATTATATAAAAGATAAAAATGATTAGATATCAAGATATTTTTAATCATTCATTATATATTTACAATTCTTGAGATATGTGACTCAAATTTACTTCTTTTTTTCTTTCTTATAATAGTCGATGATTGGAAAGGTTGTTCAAAAGCTTAGAAAAATTTCGCGCGGGTAAATTACCTAGTTTATAGAAGAATAAATTGGCAAGTAATTTAAGAAAATTAAAAAGACCTTTAAATTAAAGATATTATTAAAATGATATTTAATTTTATGACCTCAGTGAAAATCCAAAAGGTGAAAACTAGGACGAATAAAATGAAATTAAATATTTGAAGAAGTAAGAAAAAAATCATTTTCACTCTCTCAATATATTCAAAAAGAGTAGAATACTAGATTCTAAACACCTACTTTAACCCTAAAGTATATATATATATAAATATATCTAATTAAAGAAGAGTCAACCTTGACACATATTCATGTACCAAAGCTTTACATCGCAATGACTTCGTGATATACCTCATCTACCCTAAACTAAATATTTGTAAATTGACTTTGATAGTTGATTTATGAAATTTGGCAGTTAACTATTATATACTTGGTCTTTTAGAATCAATACTGTATCAGTAAATATCCAAAATGAATAAGTATTTACTGTTATTTTCTAAAACTTCACAACCCAGGTAAACACTAATACTTCTAAAAATTAATCAAGTAAATAAGATGGAGAAATAGCATTTATCGTTTCGTTCATGTATTAGAAGGAACAACCTTCTTATCAAATTCACAATTTGGCATAAATCAAATAAATAAAAGAGCAAGAGAATCATAATTTCAGATTCTTGCTATATTATTATTTTTGGAGATTCTTGCTATATTATTATTATTCATAAGCAGAAGCTTATATGTGATATATTGTATACAACAATAATAACATACCCAGTAAATAACCTCAATTCTGGGGAGGGTGGAATGTATGCTAGAGAGGTTGTTTCTGATAAACGCACGGCTAAAGAAATTCATTTTTCAGAAAATGATTTGAAAGAGAAAAATTGAATAAAGAACTACAGTACCAGACTAGAACCCTGTTAGTGGTCATATAATGAACTGACTACCTATGGACTTCCTGTAACAGATACAATCCCCTAAAATACAGTTATCTAAGGAAGAAAAATGTGTTGCAACGTCTGTCTTTATAGCGCAACTCGACTGAGGACTACCGGATAATAGGCATCAAGCTCAAGTAGATCTAAGATCTTTTGGGTAGCCCATAAATAGGAGGAATGGCCATCAATGAGTTCAGTTACATCAACCTGTTAAAAGTGAGAGGTTTAAGCAAGAAATAATGGAGATCCAAATTTGGTTATCCTTAAGAAGAAAACTTACGTTCTCAATGCCAGGAACATCAACTGGTTGAATTCCAGCCAAACCTCGAGTCAGGAGACTGTTCAGAGAAATTGCACAAGTTACACAGAAATAGAAGCATAAAACAGAATGTGAAGCAGAGAACATATTCTCCCTCCATCCACAACTTGTCCTACTTCCATTTTGGATTATCCAAGAGTTATTCTGCACTATTCTTAAATGAAGTTCTCATATATCTTAGGGAAGGTTTTTTTTTTATAATCCAGATATGCCCTGTGAGTTAGCTGGTCCTACCCAAATTGGCTCATAGGTTCAGAAACTCGAGAGTGTAGCCTGCACTCTACCCTGCTTCTAACTTGAATACCTTGCTTGAGTCAGACACACAATGACATAAAATGTTTTACGTGACCTAACTTTACTCTCTCAAAACAGTTTTGACCTTATTTTATTGTCCTACAACATAATAAATTATCAGAAAATGACTCCATCAAGAAATGATGAACATTTCATATTTTTAATGTATCTTAATAATTGTGCTAGTCAAAATGCAACATTGAAGGGGGTGCAAGGGAATAGGTTCAAGACAGGTTATGCCCAACTCAACTTCAGTCCAATACACTTTCAACATCAGTACTATGCTTGCAACTAAGGCAAACCTGGCACGAAAGGCAATTCCTAGCATCCAATCATTTGTAGCGTAAGCATTCACAAATCGACCAGCCACTACCTGTAAAATAGGAAGAGGGATCCTCATATAATAATGAGGTAACCGAGAAGATAAGTACAAGCCTTCTACTAGAGAAAACAAATGAAAAAAGGGAAGGGGATAAATATGCTCATACTAATAAGAGTAGATGATATGAATAAAGTGGGAAACAACAACCTTTCTAGCTGCTTCCCAGTTCATATTTTTAATTGCAATGGGTGCCCCAAGAAGAACAACTCTTTCCACAAGCCCAGCTATCAAAATACAAGAAAATATTTTAGGATCATCTAAAGAAAATGATAAAATGTAAGAAAGAAAAACATAGTTCAAAATAACACTTACAAGTATTCTCACTCTCAGACAGAACCTGGAGACATTTAAAGATAACTCTTGCCCCAAGTGAAAACCCAACAAGTGTTACAGGCCTGAGATATTCATGGACAACCAATAGAGTTGGCTGATGTGAAAACTCGATCTTCCAAAGACTCAACTGGAAAATGCTCAGAATCTATTTAAGACTATTTACCTATTTCCTTGTAATCCTTTCTGTAACACTTCTGCCAGAAGTTTTCCTGCCTTATCCGATCTGAAATAAACAACAGGTTAAATTCAAAGTAGGAGACAGTGCTTTGACATACTAACATAATATCATAGTACAACTGCTTGATAATTTAAGCAGAGGCAAAATTGGAGCCAGAATTAGTTCCACTGAAACAAAAGATGGAAATACAAAAAATTCAAAGATTAGAATTGCAAGGGCCAAACAAAAATTGACGAGAAAACTGGTAAATAATTTGAGTTCACCAATACACGTATAGGTTCTTCTCATCATTACTGCAATTATATTAATCTAATCCTTTTACTTCCAATCATGTCATATAGACACATGGAAGATAAAACAGCTTCATGCCTTTTTCCTCCTTGATCCCAACCCCAAGTTCAAAAAAGAGATTGTACTGAACAGACACACAGACAAACAAGAACCTGTCCACGGCAATTGCCCATTTGCTGTCAATAAAATCTGTCATTGCAAGCAATGTTGCTGGCAAAGCCAATGCTGTCAAGAGAGTTTTTATAACTGTCATCATAGCACCTCGCTTCATCAACTCCATTGCAAGTCCTGTAGTTAGTGATGATGTCAGCATCATAACCGATCACAGTGGTAATGTAGCTGGTCGATATATCATATGCTGAAACACAAAGTACAAATTATTACTTGACGTCAACCAATCCTGAATTGCAGTGCTTACAGCAATAAGATTCTTTGACTCCCACTGTAGCACATATCTGAAGAAAATGAGAAATGTAAGAGTGGTTTCTGCATTATAAGCCTTCATCGACAGATACAGGAGAGGGGGGGGGTAAGAAATCTGAAGTAAAATTTATGTTTACCTAGGTAAACGAAATCATCTACCCAAATGGAGATCAACCAACAAAAAAGAAAAAAAAGATATTTTACCTCTCAGAGTTATCATGTTGTCCTTCCCAAGGTCTTACAAAATCTTCTTCCTTAAAAACAAGTCCTGAGATCAAAACCTCAACTGCCAGCCGCTGATAGCAAAATGCAAAGTGAGAACAAACATAGCTGAGCTCCTGTGGTCCATGACTAAAACTAAAAAGTATGGCAACTATGAGAATAAAGATGAAAGAACTCAAAGAGACACAATGCAGACTGCAATGGCCCACCTACCAACTAAAAACGAGAAACCGCAGGCAGAAGTTACAGGAAAGTTTCAAGTAGTACACACAAAAGCTAATTACTTACACCCTGGTTATGGTTTTCTCCTATAGCCTTGAACTCAAATTCATCAACATCTCCTATTCTCCTGGCCATTTTACTTCCTGTGAGTCCAGCTCCAGCAGCTGGGTAAGCAAAAATATCGGTGACAACCCTTAGTAACTGTTGGATAATTTCAAGATGCTCAGATTCCACAAATCAATCTAAACCTTGTTACCTGAGAAGTGCAAAAGCACTTGCGCAAATGATTTAGATCATCCATTTTATTATTTGGATTGTATGAGCTACTGATGTGATTGTGCTCCTAACCACTATCTTTTTGTAATTTTGGGTACCTTTTTGGTACTTCTCTTAAGGAAACTACATTACTTTATCAAAGGAAAAGAGAAGTGCAAAATCACAAGTTGCGCTCTCCTCATCTCCATTATTAACTTATGACGAAAAAGGAGATGCAACAAGATATCTCATGAAACATGTGTTTACCTCCAAATGAAGCTGCTACTGCAACAGACCCTGCAACACTTCCTGCGGCACCAGCAACGGCAGCAAACCCACTTGCTCCAATCACAGGAACAAGAGTCCCCAAGGTAGGGGCTAAAGCACCAAAGCCTGCAGCTATTGCTGGAGCAGCTAAACCTGTTTACAAACAAAATAAAGGCAACAAAATTACAACAATTTTGTCTCCTATGAGCACTTTCCACAATCACATTCCAACTTCTTTATGCATCTTATGAAGACTGTAAGGAGAAGACACCTGTTTCCTGTAAGGCTTGTCGCTAAAAGGACAAAAAAATCTGTTTCCTAAGATGTTTGCTTAAACATGTCAGGACCTGAGTTAAGAAACTTAAGAAAGTCTGGAATGTCATACCACCAGTAACTGCCAACAAGGTTCCTCCAGTTACTGCAGCTGCGCCTATTATACCTCTTCGTTTCCACTTAGCCAATGAGCTTTTAGGAGATCGGCTTTGTTCCTTTAATTCTTCTTCTTTCAGTGCCATTGCAGAACAAGCAATCGTGGTTTCAATGGCTTCCTGCAGCAGATAATTTCTTTTTTCACTGTCTGTACAAGGTTAAGGTCCATGTTTTAAGCTATTATAGGCAGCATAAATTTCTGCATCACTACAACAGGCTCCTTTCTTATGAAGTAGCTGTTTTCCTAGTCTAGAAGAAAATGATTGCTAGATTAAATAGAGAAAATACATGTCCTTGCTTCTGCTCATATTATGGTAAAGAAAAAGAAAAATTGACATCAAAAAGTGGAACCAACAGTAAATGTCAATTTTTCTTCTTTTTCTAATGATAATGTAACTGCTCAAAAAAAAAACAAGAAGAATGGAACAAAAGATGAAAAGGATTTGAAACAGTTAACTATACAAAAGAAAATCAGAAATGAAGGACTAGACATGCCCCTATTGCCCACTACATAGTTATAGCAAGGTGAAGGTACAAGTGTGGCATAAACAAAATCCTCATGTGAATTAACATGTAAGCTATGATTTTCTAGTAACATACTCCACAAAGGTGAGAAGAGCACTCCATTACTTAAAGGTGTGAGCTCTCAACTAACAGATGCCTCCCATGCTCTGGTTGGAGGTGAACTTTATCACCTGCAGAAGAATAAGATGCTTGCAATAGCCTTTTTAAGATGATCATCACTTCTGTAGGATAATCTTAAAGGATATAAAGCTAAGTTGTTAGAACCCTTCCATAAATTTTATGGATAAAATTCAAAGGTATCCCATCAACAAATTAAGCAGAGCTTAGACTAAAATTTAGCGACATCTAAAATATTTCCACCTTTAAGAATTTTTTATTGTTGTACTTGAGATGATAGAAAGAACGTAAAGAATCAGGGATGAAATGCTAAATGTTTAAGGTGTTGTGTTCAAATAGTCCTACTTATATTTGTCCTTTTTAATGATGATGATATGAAATGAGCTTAAATTAAGAAGTGAGGATTCATATAACCGACCCTAACTTGTTCGGGACTGAGGTGCAATTGTTGTTTGGTGCTTCATGTGTAAGAGAGACAGTGAGGAAGTCAACCACCTACTACTTCATTGGCAGGTGGTGCACAAGCTTTATCGTAAGGTGTAGAATATGTTTAGAATCAATGGTAATGGCAGGGACAGTAAAGGATTTGATACTAGCATGAAGATTCAGAAGAAGAAATAGAAGACGGAGAGCATAGGAGGTAGCAGTATGCCACATCTAGCAGTCATGTGCAAGATATGGAGAGAGAGAAACTGGGTTTTTTTTATGGAATAGCTTTCAAATATATTAGAGGAATCTTGTTACTTTTCTGTATATCTTGGAGCAGCTCCAATAAGCTGGTTATGGTACAGACAATTGGATGCTTTTTGTAGAAAAATGTTGTTTGTCTTTTTGAAAGTTCTCTACATGGTATACATCTTGTATGCAGAGTTTTCCCCATCATTTGACTAAATTTACTACCTTCATAAAAGTATAAAAAAGGGAAAAGGTGGAACGAGTAATGACTACATGTCAAAAATAGAAGGCATCCTATCCATCCAAATTCCTTTGAGAAGAATAGTTTTATTGAGCTCACATTACTAATTGGGTCTCTTACTTTCTCTCGTTGTTGGGAGTGTTTTTCATTTGATTTTCTCCTACTTTGGAGATGAGTTTTGTATTAAAATGATGCACAAGGAAGAACTTACAGAGCATTTTAGTAAAACTTGAACACTTCAATTCTCCCTGCATCACATCAAGCATGTATGGACAAGGATATCCAGTAGGCAGTAGTATTAAAGAAAAACACTCCAGAAGAGACAACAGCAAGAATAAATGATTGAACAATAATATTGCAGAAATCACGTATGATGTAGATGCAGGAACACACCACTTTGATCCATTTGACATCAAACCATGTAGCTAGCAACCGCAAAGCCACACGATGTCGTGCATCATAACCCCTCCTTTGTGTATATTTTTTACTCTCTTCAGATGATAGAGCAAGACAGGCAGAGAAAAGTTGATAGAGAACATTAACTTTCCTAGAGTATTCAAGTGTCGATGCCTCCTCCACAGGTTTTTCATCAAATCCACTAACTGACTCTAAATGGGCTTGCTCAATGCTAGATGGCTTCTTGCTTTTCTCTTGGTGATTTTCAACATTTGTAGTATTTTCCACTTCGGACCTAGATTGCGTATCAGCAAGAGATAATTTCTCCCGACATTTATGCTCATATTCACACTGCTTCTCTTTCTTGGACACATTATGGGAAGTTCTCTCCATGCTTGATGCCATAGCATCGATGGCCTTTGCAAGATCAAGTTCTTTGTCTTCTGCTTCTGAAGAAGATTCAGCACCTTCTTCAGAGACAGATAGTGACCTTAGAAGCTGTCAAACTAATGTAATATCAGTCATTATGGCATCAAACAAGTAACAGCAAAAGGGCACAGAATTATACTCGTTGAGGGTATTAGCAGAAGATATTAAAAAGAAAAGGATAACTCCTTTCCCTTCCGCTAGAAATATTTATCAGCAATAGCTACAAAGTCCTGTCTGAAATACACTAGACTTCGAGTGTGCATGCAGACACATGCTATGCTGATGAAATTATTTGCCAGTGTTCAGTTACCTCAAATAGTTGAAATGCTTTTCCATAAGAAAAAAAACAAATCTATCAAAAAGGAGTAAAGCTGCTCATCAATTTGGGCGGAAATGAAATATCTCAACTCGTACATCATTTAGCATGCTTCAATCAATAAGTACACATATAACATAACCAAAACACAACCACGATACCGTCTTCAACTTTATATAATCAGTTAATTACCATATGTCACATAATTTTATACCCCAGCAAACCCTGAAATATGATCCAGAAAATGATTCCCAAATAAACCTCATAATTTAATGCCACTTATCAGTAAATTTTCTAATGGTTTCAACATAAACTCAATGCTGATTAGAAAACTAACCGCTCCAACGTGATGCTTTGGTGATGAAGACCCAGCAGTTTCCTCTAGTCCAGACCATGCTTTTTTATCAATCTCTAGAAATCTGTCAACCACAAATCAAACATCCAACTTGAATGAATGATCTTCGAATAAACTACGTCGTCAATTGATAAATGCTAATTCAAATAATAGTGTTAATTGAAAGCCAGAAGATTAAGATAAGCAGAAGGGAATTAACTTGAAAATTGGGCGGAGGAGGCCGGATGATTCGTGAACCCAAAGTTGAGGGTCGTCAGAGACGGAATCATTACTGCTACCATTGCTGATACGGTCCTCCTCGTCGGACGGAAAGCCCAATGGACAAGTCTGATGAATGTGGGCCTGATGAAGGGCCAGACCGAACAGAGCTCCGGCTGCGTACCTTTGCATTGGCGTCAATGTCGAAGACGACATCGTTTTTGTTCCAAGAGAAACAAGTTTCAAGTTTTTTTTTCTGTGAGGGAGGAATAGCATTCAAGTATCAAGTTATCAATGAAATGAAAAAGTATTCAGTATTTCCAGTTTCGCCATTGATGTTCACTTCCAAAGCTCTTTTCCTCTTGAGGGGCTGATTTATGTTCTTTCGGACACTTGGAGTAAAGGTAGGGTCGAAGTGATATGTATTTTTCTTTTGTTTTTTCCCAACTCAAACCACAAATACAAATTTATTTATTTATTCTATAAGAAACCGAAGATAAACTATGACTCTATGAGTAAACCGGCATTTTTTTTTTATTTTGTTTCCGAAAAGACCATTTCGTAGGAGTGAACCTCATTCGATTTTTCGGTTTGATTTTGGACTATTTATTTTGGATTTTTTTATTTTAAATTTTGAAGAAGTGTAGCCCAATTCAAATCAAAAATAAATTTGGTTTGTTTTTTCTCTTTTCAGTTTGATTTTTTCGATTCGATTATATCCATAATTAGAATTATAATCAAAATTATATTTGTAATTTAAAAATAATATTATATATATATATATATATATATATATAGTTAGAGGAAGCTACTCTATTCTATAATCACAAACTGCTAGTTTCTCTGAGATTTTTCTTTTGGGGTTTTCAATATGTCAATATTACATATTTTGTTGCTATGAAGTTTTTGCTTCCAAGATCGTACCTTGGCCATCAAGCACCATAACGTCAAATGGAGAACATTATTCATTTTGAGGCACCTATTTGTTCGTCTTGGAAGTTGAATGGATTTCATTTAGAATTTGGCTGTACCAGTCTCATGGTGCTCGCTTATTATGATCATTTGTCCTTTCAGAACAACCCAGAGATATGATGTTTTCTGATTGACCATTGACAAACCAGCATTCTTTCATGTTCAGGATGGAGTCTATTTCTGCCTGATGGTCTAGAACTTTGAGATATGTACCCCATTACCTTTACACAGTTGTATCTTATTTGCTGGATATGTTCTTTAGTGAGATTTGTCTCCTCTTTTAAGTGTTAAAAATCGAATGCCCAATAATATGTCAAATTATAGACTATTGCACAGTTTTCAAGTCTTAATGTCAGTAGTATCAACCATTCTAATGTTGGAACATAATCTAGGCTATTCCTGCTTGTACTTGAAATCCTATTTTGATAGAGACAATCAACTCTTACATTAAATAGGAAAGAGAAGGACTGAGCATAAAAGACTATAGCAATCATTTCTGTTGAATCCAGCACTCTTAGGTTTGAAGCAGGAGCGGATCTAGCCCTAAGGTATGCGCTCAGGGGACCAATATCTTTTGTTCATACCATGTATTTCTATTGTGAACCCAGTTATTATTTTATGTTAACTTGAAATCATTGTAGGAATCCATAAACTTCAAAACCTGGATCCATCACTGGTTTGAAGTGATATAAATATTTGCTATGATGCTACGATCTAAATGTTCCTGCTGTACTACTCATAATGAAGAGATTATCATGCACCTTTTTTTCGTACAAGACAGATTGCAAAACATATTTGGTCCTTTGGTCAAAGTTGTGGTATAGTAATTAGAAATGGTGGTAACATGAAACAATTACTCATGTTTAGTGACTATCTAAAGCTAATAATGGTATCCATGCAGTGCTATTTCAATGCCTCCCAACTGTTATATGCTGGGAGATAAGGAAAAATAGATGTGGTTGCTAGGTATGATAATGTTCACATGTCTGGCAGAGTTATATTATTCAGCAGGTCTGTGAAAACATGACCAAAATTTTTATAGCCAATTTCCCAGAGTCCAATTGCCTCTATCCTGAAATTTGATGTGTAATGCAGTGGAAAAGGCAAAACAAATAATCAGTTGTGGACCGGTTAGATGGAATAAGCATGAGTTTGAATGGCTAAAACTAAACATTGATATCAGGCTGTTGTAAAGGGAATTGGGAAGCTCTGGAGGAGGTTGTTGTATCATTAGGGCCAACCTTGGCTGCTCTGTCCTGGCCTGTGCTGAATAATATGGCCGAGGGCAGAGTTCTTTTACAGAGTGTGAAACTGTGTATTTGCAGAAGTTCATTTTATGTGATGGTGGAATCTGATTCCCAGTTGATTATTAACATGATTAACAACAAAAAGAAAGCACCTTGACAGATCCAACATGCCATTGATCAGATTGTTCACCTCTCAAGTAGTGTTATTTTGTATTTGTCCTCACATACTGAGTGGGAGAGGAGATATAAACTAGCCAATATGGGGAAAGGTTAAGAGATCAAGTTACATTTGATGAAGCTATTTCTCTACCAGAAATAGTGAAATCAACATTGTAACTTGATCAAGATTGTATCCCAAACTATAGAATAAAACCAAGAAATAATCATTTTGTTATAATGATGGTAACACTAGATAATACTGACTCCTGTATAATTTTGGTAACTGTTTGCATAGCATCCTTTTGTGAAGCTTATACTAGTCAAAATGTAATGGAGGTAATCTGTCAAATTAGACAAATATTTTTTAAGATATTGGTCAAGCCATTAGAAGTTCCTCCATGGGTCCAAAATAAGAGGTAAATTACCAAGTGAGAAATGACTAAACTAACAAGAAATGAAAAGGCTAAAAAACATGTAATATATATATATATATATATAAAATCATTTTTTTCAATTTTTCAATTTTTATTTTTCTTAATCCGAAACCGAACCAAAAAATCAAATAGAGTAAATTATTAATCAAAAACCAAACCAACACCAAAAAATCAATCCAAATTAGAATTCAGTTTGATTTGATTTGATTTTTCGGTTTAATCCAAATAGTGCACACCCCTACCAGAGTCTAGACTAGTGATTAGCAAATCATTTATGTTTTTGACTTTGCTAAATTTGAATTTTGATCTCATATAATTTTCATGTCGAATTATTGAATATTAAGTTATTAAATAAATGAGTTGAATAGTTATTTTGAAGTACAACTTGAGAAAAACTATACTCTCTTTGTGCAAAGCGAATACTATGACTTGAAGTAAACATATATAATGACGTATATTTATTGATGGATTATTTAGGGCGAAACCTAAGTCACTCTATTAAAAAAGTTAAAGTCAATTTGTATCGTATATAAAGAATTTTTTTTGTATCTAAACAAAATATAAAAACAAACAAATACATGAAAAAAAAATATTTGAGTTGTATTATGATTTCGATCCACTCATTTAGACCTAAGCTAGTGTTCAACTAATTATATTTTATTCATGTTGACCCATTTTAATATATATGTTGACTTGTCCATCTGATATCACTACTTGTTATCCATTGACTTGTGTTAAGCCATCCGAAGCAGTTCAATGGCCTAACTAAGTACTTCAATTAAATATACTATTGAGAATTGCTTCTCATAGGCTAAATTTGCTACCTATTGTAGCAAGGAAGAGGAGCTAAATGTTAAAGACAACAAATTTATAGCACTAAAATGAAGATGATCCACCGCATTTACTGGCTCCTTTTCTAAGAAAGAAATAAGATTTGAGAATTTACTCATTCAAGTTTGAAACGTCAAATTAATCCGTAACGCTTACCATTCAAAAAGCAGAAAATTGCTATAAGTTCACTACTGCAGCTTATACATGTGGCAAAATCCTCATAACACACTGGTCCAGAAGAAAAAATTGCAATCTGCCATATTTTCAGTTAAGTTATAGTGGTAACATTTTAGCTACATGTCAATTTGTTACTCAAAAAAGAACTTTCTGATTATACAAAAAGAAAGCAATTGCCTTCAATTTACGGGTGTAGATAGTCACACGCCGCCCCCTTCTTGCAACGCCCACTCTCATAAAATTTACAAATTCGCTGACCTTTGGGAGGAGGCCTAGAGTATCCTCCACCACCATATGGCTGCTGTCTGTTCCAAGATGGCCTACCCCTACCAAATCCCGACTCTCCTCCTTGAAGAGCCCAGTCTCTTGGACCACCAGACCTTTCCCCTGCATACCTACGCTGGCTATCCCAGACTGGATTACCAGTGAAAGGCGCCCCTCGATTCATATGTGAATTTCCCCATGCAGCTCCCATGTTGCTTCCAAAACCAACATTTGTATATCCCTGAACTGGTCCACCCCAACTTAGGTTTCCAGGTGCTGCTCCACGCCCATTGGTCACACCTTCAAACATTGTACTCCTACCCATTGCAGAAAATGCAGTAGTTTGACTCGTGGTACAGGGTGCAGGTATACCGGTGGTACAGGGTGCAGGTATACCACTGGTACATGGTGCAGGGATACCGGACCCAACGTCCCCCTGGGAAAACAAAACATCAGCTGACTTGGTTTCTCCCTCACTACTCGTAGATGAATTTCCACCAGACCTCCTTATTGGATCAAAAGCATCAGCTCGAGATGCACCAACTGTTTCATCCGTCACAGTAGATAGGCAAGGTAGTTGTAGATCTCCGGTGGAGCTCAAGTCATCACTTCTTACAGGATCATGTGTATGACTTAGCTCCTCAATCGGGATAAAGCAATCAGTTTTGCAACCAGGTATCATCTCCTCACCGCACCTCATAGCAGAAGTAGGAGAACCCATACCATTTTGATTTTGAGATTCCATGGCATCAACTTCAGCCAAAAGGTCTGACACTGATTCCTCAGCCAAAGTGCTGAACTCTATAGGTTCATCAAAGAAGTTTGACATTGGATGAGATGGGGAAGTATGATTAAGTTGGTCGGCATTTGAAGCAGGTGTCACAACATGATCACCCACTGCTTCAGCTGGTTTCAGTGAGGAAACGGAGACAAGACCAGAATCCCATTCTTCAGTAGATGGTTTTGCAGTAAGCAGGTCGGCAATTGAAGGTGGCGTGGCAACATGATCACCCACAGTCTCAACCGGTTTCAGTGAGGAAACAGAGACAAGACTAGAATCCCATTCTTCAGTAGATGGTTTTGCAGCTGGTGAACTTCTACCCCATTCATCAGCTATTTCATGAAGTTGGGGCCCACCAACCACTGGACTAGAAGCACTACTCCACCTTTGGCCTGATTCCTGAATAGGAAGACTTGACGGACCAGATTCTTTATTTTCACCTACATGCCCAGCTCGAGCTTCACTGTCAGGAAGATTTGATGGACCAGATTCTTTATTTTCAGCTGCATGCGCACCTTGAGCTTCACTGTTTGAAATAGGGGTAGGACTAGGCAAATCATGAATATCTGAACCACAAACAGGAATAACTGAACTCAACAAAAGCAGCTTCTCAGCAGCCTGAGCTTCAAGGTCACCATAGCTCGTCTCTGGAGTAGGACTAGGTAGGTCTGGGAGATTCATTTCTCCTTTCTGTTCAAATAAATCACTTGATTTGGTAGCAGAAGCAAAACTAGATCCAGAATCCAGGTTAATTGAACATTTATTGCTTGTAAAAGATTTCTGGTTCTGACCAGAAGATGGATCTAAATTCCGACTGTTAGATTGTGCATGGCACAATGTGCTTTTACGAGAATTCTGAGTTCCATAATCTGCAACAGAACGAGACTTATCAGTTCCATGTCCTTTTCCCTGACGTGGAAGAGCTAAAATCACCTCCCGCTGACTAGATGAAGGAGAGCTCAACAGTTGGGGTTTGTCAGAACAAGAATTATTTCCCTTCAACGACTCCACACATCGTGGAAAAGAAGGGGACAATCCATTCATCCTCGTAAACTCTGTGTTACCGTTTGAACAGTAATTTGCATTGTGGAGGTGCCCAGGTGCCTCTCTCTTTTCACATTCCCCCCCTGAGCCAGTAGCACTCTCAGACCACCTAACATTAGTTCTACTATCCAAGCTAGTTGGTTCCCGTGACTGGCTTGATGTCTTATCATGCATTTGAGATTCTTTATGGAAAAGCCCCTTTAGTGCATTAGTTAAAAGTACCGAGTCTTCATGCTCATGATTTGTCCATATCCTCATATCAGGAGGAAAAAGCCCTGATGTATTCCATTTCCTCAACTGCATCACGGAAAATGGTCCTTGTATTCGTTTAGTAGGGTCTCGGTAATGCCACAATTTGTCAGTTTCACTACTTATAATGGATGATGCGTTCACCGTAGAGAGACTAGCAATTGAAGTTTCAGATCCAGACCTATCCACAGCCTGTTCAACAGTAAGTTGATTTCCTTGCTTGTCCAAGATATTAGTTCCACAAGCATCTCTTTTCCCACTCATCCTACATTGAGCCATGATAGAGCCCTCTTCTTTAACTGGATAAACACAAGAAAATCTTTAGTTAGCTGACGTTAAACAACCTTTTGAAGGACATCATAGTACAGTCTTCATCTTACCTCGACTCCCTGAAGATATAAGTTTCCTTCTACTAAATCTAGTGCATCTTGGTGCCGGATGTTCAACTGCATTATGTTCCATCAGCAATAAGCAATCATTTTATTTCTTCCTCACCCCCCACCCTCAAAAAAATGAAAAAAGATTTAGCAACACCCGTAGAGTTACTAGAAACAAAATGATATAAACCTTTTCTCTTGTCATTGTGTTCTCCATCATCTCCTTCAGATTCATAATCTGGGTTCATCTTTGGATCAGCATGCACTTCTGGAATCTCCAGTTGCCTCCGATGGCGCTCCTCGGGTGTCTTGAGAAGCTCTAACTTCTCTACACATTCTCTGAGCGTGGAAGTGTCAAGGAAGCCCTCATGCTCAAGGTCAATGTTCTTCAATTAATGAATACAGAAAACGACACAATTCATAAATATCAAATGGTGCCTCAGCTTTTTCAATTGAGACATGAAATCTGAATTTGGCATGTAAAGAACTATTAACGTATATTGCCTCAACAAAGGATATTCTTTCTTGTGCCCTTTCTCACTTGCTCTATCACGAAGATTATTGAGGCGCAATATCTCCGCTTCCAGGGACTGTATTTTAAAATAAATAAACACATCAAAACACCACACAAAAAATCTCTAATGCAAAATGTAACAGTTCCATGAAAGTAGCTATAACATTTTGTGATGTTCTGAGAAAGAACAGTATTACTTATGGAGAGCACACCATACTCAGTTACCATCTCACCGCAATTAATCTCTCCTTTTTCCTTTTTTTTCTTTTGGGTTGGGGGGGAGGGGTAAGAGTGTACTTAATGAAAAGTTACTCTTCCAACTAAGTTAGAGAATCGTCTTCTGCTTTTCCAACCCCCCCAAGTTAAGAGTATACCAAGTCACGAGTAACATGCCTTTCGGCAAGCTTTCTTATTTTCATGAGGCGAAAATAACAAATATAGCAACTGGTACCCTCAACTTTGGACTACCATGTCCACTTTATGAAGAAATAATGAGCTACCCATTCCACAAGGAGTAGCGCGTTGTGGTCTTTTGCAGAAGGGGTGGTACCACTTTATGTATACCAGCAGATAATGTGCTCACCAGTTCCAAGAAAGAGATTATCAAAAATATTGAGTTAGTTCTCCATTTTTTCATTTATTCCTGCAGAAGAAGCCCCACAGGAACCTCCTATGAATTTGTAAAAATGTCCATTATGTGATATTAATGAACTGGAAGAAAATAGGACAGGACACACAAATACAGAATAACGTTTGAAAGATAGAGTTAGGTGATGCAAGTTTTAAGGAACCAACAGTAAATTGCTTCGAATGATATACATGCAAGGTTACAATTAGAAGAACTGAACACTAAGCAATTGACATACATCATTGAGTTTTACTGCCCGGAGTTCCATAGCTTTCTTTTGTATCTCACCCTGCAATTAAATCTCATTAAGTTAGAAATTTTAATTTACTATAGCAAAATTTACAATACTCAGGTTTTAACACTTACTACAGTAAGCCTTTTCACAAGCCCGCATTTTATACTCTGACGTAATCTTCTGCATTCATCCTGGAAAGACAAATTTAAGCAATCACTTAAAGCCCACAAAATCATGCTGAAAAGGCTAGAAACCAAAACCCTTGAAAAGAACATCTTCGATGTAGAAGAGCTGTGGAAACTAGAAGTGGGAACTTTGTAATGGTAGAAGAGCAAGTTGGTAAAAATTTTAACACATATAATTGTAAACATACATGCAATAATGTGAAATAAGCTTCCAATAATGCACCTGAATTTCATAGTCAGCAGCTAACAAGTACATTTAGCTTGCCACTCACCGCGAAGTTACAGATGACAAAAAGAAACGAGACAAGATAAAACAAAACAAATACAAACAGATTTCCTTCATATAGGCCACTTCAGCAAAAAGTTCAAGGTTAAATGAGCAATATCTACACCTTCCAGAGCCAAAATAAACAAGGTGCTAATTCGCTCATGGGCAATGCTTGGCCATGCCACTCTCCTCATAGATGCGTGCAATAATTTATTACATATCAAAAGATTCTCATGACCTCATACTAACTGACTAGATTCAATATAGAGCAAGAAAGTGAAAGACCTTTCCCAGGTTGTAGAACAGCGACAAGATAGGAGAAGACAGCATAAAATGGTGCATGTGATACCAAAAACCACCAAAATGGTACCATACTATGGCCTCTGCCAGTGCTAGACAGACTGCTTCCAATGGGAAGAAGAGATAACAAGTAGCTGATTTTGATACTCCATCAATACAACCATCTCGAACCTAGCCATCACCCCCTCAATGCAACTATATTTTTTCTTTGCACACAATACGTATGTCAGTACCAGACAGACAGCTTGCAATGGGTAAGAAAGTAAGTGATAACAACAGGCTGATTCATCTTCGTACCAAACCACCAATACAACCACCACGAACCCAGCCCTCATCCCCTCGATGCAACTAATAAACCCACTTAATTTTTACAATGCAAGTTTACTACTTTTTGGATCACTTTTAACTACTTTATTAATGCAAGATACACTTGAAAAACCTTTTTCCATATTTATAATCATACCCCTAATACGTAGAACCAGAAGTCAGATAAAAATTGCTCAACCCTACTCACGATTTCCAAAAAATGATATCCCTAACTTCCCCAGTATTACGAGCTCATCTAGAATCGTGTATCATATTCATGCTAAATGGACTAAAATTACAGTGACATGTAAAGTTTTCTCGTGTCTCTGTGAACTAAATGATTCTTCAGCCTCAGCTTAGGTGGTATATATTTCCTCTATATAATTCCAATACAGCAGCTGTTTGTGCTGCATTACTTAAAAGTAACAATATGGCAAATGTGAAAATGAACAGCCTAAGAAAAGAGTCAGAAAAGACTGAGATACAACACAGAATAATAAAGATGAATATCACCTTATCTGCCGCAATATCGACTGGTGAGCAAGATTTCTTTAACAAGTGTGAGTAAGAGGAAGCAATTTTCAAAATGGATGGAGAAGTAAAACGTGTTTTGTCTTAATTACCTCACAGAAATCTTGATTTGAAATAGTATCAATAGATATGGTTTCTTTCTTGTCTAAGTTCAATACTTCAAGTTGTACATCAACCGCCTTATCTCTGATCTTATATGGCTCAGATGTCTTGCATGTACCTGCATTAAAAAGTACTATAAGCTCCACAAACAAGAACGACATTATATTGCATCACTGTGTCGACAAAAGCTTTATGATCAATTTTTACCTACAACATGGACAAGCCTGTAAATTTCCTGTTTCTGATCATTACCAGGTATTCTTATGCGGACAACTGAGCCAGTAACTCTGTCATGAAACTTCTCCACATCTTCAGTGAGATTTTCCATCAAATCACGCCGCAAATATAAGAAATTTATATTGTGAGCATCAATTGCAGCAAATTCATCAAGATTAATCTGGGTCATTTTGACTTCACCATTTTTACGACTTTTACGTTTTTTCGATGAAGAGATGTCATTGCTATCATCAGGTTCTACATGGCTAGACACTATTCCAACAATTCCGGCTGGTATAAAAGCACTCTTATCTGAGTCCTCCTTTATCAGAAAGTGAAACTCGAGAAGCTTCAGCATTTCTATGTGGCCAACACATGGCTTACCAAAAAGGCTTTTGAGCCTTGAATCGCAAATTATTTGACTCTTCCGCCGAGGATCTCGAAGATTATTTTTCTTAATATAGTCGAGCAAAAGTGTCTGGACATCAAACTGAGATATAGCAGAAGTTTCACCATCCTTCATATGTGCAACAAAATCCAAAAGCTCCTTTGACGCCCACTCCATGCATCCATTCACTGATGTCTGCATAGCAGTGCTTCCCTGTTTTGTCCTCAAACAATGTTCATTCTGGAGCTCTAGCTCAACAGCAGGCATTGTTAGTTCTGACTGAGGAGAAGAACTGAAAATGCTCGGGCTATTAAACTCTGCAGTTGTTCGGCTTTCAGTGGTTGGAGGATCCTTATTAGATAGCTCTAACAGCTTTAAGGGTTTCTTCAGCTCTAAATGGTCAAATGACTTAACCGCAATACTTTTGCCATTATTTGCAGCATAATGACCATAAGGCAGTAGCGGCCGCTTACCATGTACTGCATTTGATTCTTTCCATGGATTTTTGGCTTGAACAAGTTCATCAAGTGTTAATGATAGATTTTCCTTTAGGATTACCCAATACACCTTGAAGAGATACTCCCAGCTAGTTTTGTCATCAAAATCTACCTGAACCTGTTAGGTTTTAGGTAAATCAAAACTTAACCCAAGATTACTTTATGGAGATGAAAGAAAAGAGAAGTACAAAATGATAAAATTAAACATGGCAGTCTTTTATCTGGAAAGCCATGATAATATCACTGCTTGAAAAACAAATTGTTTCATTCGCAATTAGACTGATAAGGAAACATATTTTGTGAGATCTTACATTACATTACAGTATTACACATACCATTTCCTTATCTGCTTGGTCTTTGTTCTCAATCAGCATGATAGTTTTCATGCACGTCGAGCAAAAGCCTTTGTTTCCTCTAACACACAAGTAATCAGCATTTTTTGTGCATGCCTTGCACAATGAATAGGTACAAGTATAGCACAGGTAGTGGGAAGCTTTTTGACACACACTACAAATATGCCAACCTAAAAAGGGAAAAAAAAAAAGTAATATCAGTGTGCTGTATAATTCTGGGGCCAATGACGTAGATGACATGCTTCATATAGAAAATAGAACCAGATCTTCTGTAGTTCAAGAGAAAAGTACTAAGTGCAAAACAAAAGCAAACCTATTACGCATTAACAGTCTCCGGTACCAATCATGGAAGTGGATTCTACTCTTTTTTAAAATAAGTAAATGTACATAGCATCATTCATAAACATGGCCAAAGGCCTGACCAAATACAAGTAATACAACAAAAGGTAAAGAATCTACACCAAGAAAAGATTCTCCACAAACTCCACCCAATCTTCTGGAAGGGGATTCTACTTTAACATTGATGATTACTTCGATAAGTTCTAGTTGATTTTTCAGTTCTTTTTGTTGTTCCAACCTTCTGTAGATATAGATTCCCTGGATATCACAAGGCTCCTCAAATGTCCTTGAATATATCAACTATGATATACTAGATACATTTTTAAGATAATACTTACATTCCCTGAAGCATCATTCAAGCAATACATAAATCAATACCAAAAGTTGGTTTTAGCAACAAGGTTTTCTAAGCAACATAAATAAGTCTTTCAAGAAGCTCCCAGCTTAGCCACATTACCATACCATCTTTTGTGATGTTGTATTCTATTCCAATTGCTTAAGCCTCCTGTTAATTAGAACAATCACGACCTTTCTTCTCTATAGGACAAGGACTACCCCAAAGGAAACAGATTTTTTGGATGCTCTTGATGAAATATGTGCAATGTAGGGAAAAGGGAAAAATAGAGAGAGGGAGAGAGAGATGTTATTAACAATCATATGAACTTGTTTACTAGATATATAAGGGAATTCCCATACATGGTGTGAAAGATTGTCTGCAGATACCCTAGAAAGTTTGTGGAAGTAGCAATCATTTCAGACATGTTAGAAATATGCAACCCATTCAAACTTGGAAAAAAGACTTTGAAGAAGACAATAGCATACATAAGTGATGACAAAAAATGAAAAAGATACAAATATGTACTCTATACAAACTCAGAGAAAGACTAATGAATACGACAAAGAGATACACGAGTCAAGACGATAAAAGGCAATAAATACATTATATATGATATACAAACTTGTAAAAAAACTAGAGTCCATACAAAATTGGGAAAGACTGAAAATGACAAAGATGCACAAGTCAAGACAACAGAAGGCAAAAGATACAACAGGGTACTCCATTAAAGTTAAGAAATAGACTATGAAAACAACAAAAAGATACATGCGACAACACAATAAAAGACAAATGATCCACGAAGTATTGGCAGCCTGTGCTGGGATTTTCATTTTCCAAATTTTCAAAGCCACTATATTATGAGACCACACTTTGAATTTTAAAAGGTTTAATAACGACTAGTAAGAATCCATGTCTAGGACTTCATATTATCTCGAGAAAGGATTGTGAAAAAGAAAAGCATCCAGAGATGTTTCTGTTCTTCAAGCCAATACCTAGACTTGTTATTCAGGCAAGATATTAATGAACAAGAGAAAAAGCAACATAACAATGACTCACATGGAACACTCACCTCACTGATTCTTCCCCTCATTCCTTTTATCTTGGTAATTGAAATGATAATGCAAAGCATTTTGTAAAGTAATATACATGACCATCCAAATTCTGATCATGCAGGCACAATACTATGTTTCAATTTACAGTTGAAACCTCTTCTACATTCAAGACGTATACTAGAAGTATCAGTTAAGGCTGTCATTGCATTTATAGAAGATGCTTCTACAATGTAACAACATGAATTATGCCATGCAAGACTTTCAGCCTTAATGTGTCATGCTCAATAATCTACTACTCTTTTTTTATAGATAAAATTAAAGTAAATTTACAAATAGAGAACCTATGCGAAAACTACTATCCTTATTTCTCTCTACTTAAATAGAATGTCATTTAGTTCTCTCTTAGCTCTCGCCAAAATAATTTCGGCACTTAAATTATCCCATTATGAGAATAAACTAATAATAAAAAATAAAATAAAAACTCTAGCAGTAAAGAACTACACGAACTGAACAGATTCTTCGTGTGCATAACGACGTAAGAGAAAACATACCACAGTTCCATTTAGCCTTGGAGCGAAAAAATGCCTCATCCCGCTTAATACAAGCTGGATGATATGCCTTTGGACACCCCCTGTCCATTAAAGAAACAGCTTGTAACACAATTACCCTTATCAAACAAAGAGTACGATTATTTCTGAAGCAATAGTACTTTTTTTTCCAACATTTTTAGCTCAAAGTGAAGTAAATGTCAAATGGGGAAAATCATTAGAACACTTAAAAACGGAAAATAGAGTATGAAAACTGATAAAAACGAGCCTCACTCACTTGCGATCGCAAAGCACGAGAGAACCACCATCAAAACATATGAAGCAAACATCTTCATCCTCTACTCGTGGTTTCTTTGGCACCGGAGGTTTCACCATCAGGTTACGAGGTGGCCTCCCTCGCTTCCGGTTATCGATCACGTTTGCAGCTGAATACCTAACATCTACAGCTACCGTAGCCGGAGCACCTCCATCTCCGGCGACCGAAGACGAAACTCCGACCAACTGAGAACCATCCATATAATGTACGGAACTACACTGTTCCGACCTCTGTAACTCCATAGATGTTGCTGTACCTTCATCTAGCCTTTGACTATGTGCTTGCTGTACACATGGTGCGTACATCCCTGAGCTAGAATTCACACCACCATCCATAGAGAATTTGAGCTCGTATCAAAACCCTAGACTACTGAATCGGGTTGATCATGGACTTAAACGACGTCGTTTGAAGAAACAAGGAAAATCTGAGACGAAAATGAGAAAGATTAGGAAGAGAGAAAGAGGGCACGTTTGGTTAGAAAGCCAAGTGTGCCTGTAAAATTGAAAAAATGTTGTGTAGTATTAACCTTTCGGCGAAACAAAAATGGACTTGTCAATTAACACACATGGTAAAGCGTCAAACGCGGCTCATGTGGGATTGTTTTTATACTGCTACTACTAAACTTGTTTGGAGTCTTTTTAAATGACTGGATTCACAGTTTTTCTCCACTCTCTAAATAACACGTGACTTGCTTTCCAACTTTCTTTTTTGGTTGATCTTTTAAACATTTGCCTTCTTTTATATACTAATGGCCAATGGGAGTAACAACTAACAAGTCATATTAGAGTTATGGTCAATTAATTAATAAAAAGATTTTATTAAATATTGTGAAGATTTCATTGAAGTCATTCTTAAATTCTTTTCCTATAATGTCATTCAAATATTCTAAATAAATTCATTAAAAGCACTTTTGAATTCTTCTTTCCTAAATGATTATTTAAGTATTAAATTTGAAGGAAAAAAATCCTACAAAGCCATCTAGATTAAAAGGATTTCATTAGAGTTACTTTTGAATGTTTCTTCAATCTTCCTTAAATAGTTATTTAAATATCGTGAAGATTTTACTAAAGTCAATATTAAATTTTTCCTGTAATGTTATTCAACTATAACTTTATATCCTAAAAAGAAAAAAGTCATTTTTTTTTCTCAATATTTTCTTAGTTGGCATATCGTCTCAGATTAATTTCTTACTTTTCATGTCATGTAAGATAAAATTTAAATTAATTTTGGATAAAAAAATATTGAATTTAGCCGTTTGGATTTAAATATTTGTCAATTCAAGTCCTAAAGTGTTTTGAAATAAAGTCTTGTTGTTCTAACGACAATGGCTTTCAGTATGGTTACTAATAAAACTAACTATAGAAAGTAATGATTCTTGTTAATTTTATGTGCAGAAGACTCTTATATCCCTACAAATTAAGTAATTCATCTATTAAATGCTCTTATAAAAATGAATTACTAATAAAGTTATGTTTTTTAAAATAAATAATTAGTTGACATGAGTCTTAAAACCTCATCATGATATATGTATGATATATATAAATGCAAGTTGCCTTTTGGTTTTTATAGTACTTCAAAATGTGGTTATATTTCATATCAGGTTAAAGTTACTAGCGGATCATTAGTATTTATTTTTTCATTAGCATTTTTCGTTGATATACTAAAAACAAAATTAGATGGCTACATTTTATTTTATTTTGTTTATCTTAAATTTAGACTAGGTCTTGTCCTACAGAAAGAGAAAAAAAACATTACATGGCATGAATCTAGTGAGGGGAGAGATTTTTGCATGACATGAATGATTTTACGGAAAGAAAAAATCAAAAATAATTTTAGTGACATTTTCTCAATAATTTTCTATATAATTAAAAAAATAAAATTTATTTTAATATTTGAATGACCAAATTAAAAATTAACTCATCAATTATAATATATGTTGATTTGGGTTGGCTTAGCTGGCACAAGGACTGTTTAATGCCTATAGTATACTATACCCCATCATCTTAAAAGGCCTTTTCACTAACAACATTTTTCATCACTTTTTATATTCCTTGTGTTTGTACAATGACAACATAATTTTATTGTGAAAAAAGATTTAACTTTTACACAAGACAGCTGCACGCATCTATTTTACCTTTGATTTCTGGTATCTAACAACATGCACTTGTTGTATATTTTTCTTTTTTATTCTTTTTACGATATAAGCAATTAGAGAGAGGATAAAATTTAGGAATAACAAAGGTAAAAAATATATTAACGCTTTATATTTATAGTTTTGTGATTTGCGCTTCATAGCCAAATTATGTTTGTTATGGAGCATTTAATTTGTATAAATCGCGGCGATTTGTATAAATTGTGGCAATTTGTATGAAAAATGCGTTTATATATGTATATGTATATGTTTTTTTGTGTTAGGCTAGAGTGGCGAGCGAGATTGGGAGAGAGGCGAGTGAGAGATGGCAGAGAGATGATTTGTATAGGTATATTGGTTATATAATTGTACATATGTAACTACTATGTTATGTATCAATGATTGTGTTTGTATATCTGCATAAAATTTGAATTCGTATACAATTGAATCGAGTTAAAACATTTGTATTTGTATATCAAATCTCCCTCTCGCTTTCTACAAATACAAATATACATTGTATTTTGTATAATTGGTGTTTGTATAAAGCGAGGGAGAGACAAATACAAAAGAGAACTGGCATGAGAAGATTTGTATTTGCATAATTATAAGTGTATAGACAGAGAGATACATATTTATATTTGTACATACAGTCTCTCTCGCTTTATACAAACACAAACACAAATTATACAGTTGTGTTTGTATAAAGTGAAAGAGGCGAGCGAGAGAGAGTTGAAAAAGAGGAGAGTGACGAGCGAGATTCCAGAGAGAAGGGAGAAAGGCGAATGACAAAATGTTTGTCGCGAATTGCATTTAAATTAAACTGCAGCTATAACATTTATTGTGAATTAATAGTTTGCTAATGCACCACTACTACGTTAAATTGTAAGTTTTTGTAATTGTATTTGTTACATGGGACCCCTCGTTATGTTTGTAATTTGAGCAGTCACAATCAGATATAATGGCATATCATAAATTACGTAGTTGCAAAGTTGGATAAAAATTAAGTGAAGATGGCCTCGCATGGGAAAGCATTTACTAAAGCTACTTGCAAAGTGGTAATTTAATAAATGATGAAGAGGGGAATGTAGAAATAATTAAAATATTATGTTTGTTTTATTTCATGTGAAAGTATTATAATTTAAGGAGTTATTTATTAATTTAAACTAGTGGAATAGCCATATTTTGAGTTTAAATTAAATTAAATGACACTTTCATATTCCACAATTCAAGTCTATGCTACATATAGAATATTTTCCTTAAAGCAATTTTGTTGTTGATTTTTTTTTAATGATAATTGATCTTATATGTTGTTAATGTAACTCAAATTGTGATTTTTGGACCATTGCTATGGAAACAAGGATATGGGTTTTCCTCTTCTTTAAAAAAAATTCTTAGTCTCTCCGTCCAACAATAGTTATCCACTATTGATTTGCCATATACTTTAATTTAAGAAACAATAAACAATAGAGGTTACATTATTATATTACCATTTAAATATATTAACTTTAATAATTTGAAAAAATGTATTAGAAATTTAATAGTGTTTAATTAATAGCAAGGTAAAATAAACACAAAAAAGTAAATTATCTTTTGATTTTCTGAACTAGACAAATATTGTTAGACATCTATTTTAGTATAGTGAACATCTAAACTAAACAAATATTGTTGGATATCAATTTTAATATAGTGAACAAGTAAAGATGGACGAACTCACGGAAAAAAAATTAATGTGGATGAGTGTGATTATATTAATTGTTACAGAAGAATAAAGGTGTGAACTAAATGAGATTTTGGTGGGAAAAATGTATTAGAGCTTTATTATGGCGAACAGTTAGTTGATTAATTTTGTAAAAAAAATAAAATCGAACAAGTAGTGCATTAATTAATGATGATGTGTCCACTTAGGACAGTTGCTGTGTTTGGCCACCATTAATTAACTAATTTTCCAAATTAATTGCAGACCAATCCAAGACGTCAAGTAAACATTTTTGCTCCGGATTTAAGAAACGTCTAAGTTAGCATTACACGTGGCGGTGAAGAATTGTTTGTAATATTTTTTTCCTTTTTTTACTCTTTTTGCCTAATCTTGGAAATATTTCATTTTCATTTGCCAAAAGAAAAGGGGGGGAAAATAAACAGATTTGTGTCTGTTTTTTGTCCTTACGTTGTGTTTCTTTTTGTTTTTGTTTGTTGAGTGTTTTTTTTATTTTATCATATATACGGAAAATGACGAATTTATTAGTTTTGCATGCATTGCATTTCATTTCGCCTTATATGTATTCTATATGAGTGTTTAAATACTATTTTCATTTTGAAAGTTAAATAATATGAATTTTAATTAATATTTAAGGTGTATTTTTTTATTATATTGATAGAAGAAAAAACATAATTTATATTTTTTTAATACAATTTTAAATATTTAAATTTTAATTTCCTGAAATGGCGAATATTTTAAACTGAACTTTGTTGGATCAAGCAATATACAAGTAATTATATAACTAAGAAGAAGCGGAGGAAGTATTTCATAACAATCATTAATTGATTAAGCCTTAATAATTCCTTTTTGGCCAAACCAAGTGTACATTCTATTTTAGTAAAGTAATTAAAAAATTAGAAGCTATGAAGGACCGAAAAATGTTCCATCTCGTTTCGTAAGAAGATGGAATTTCACAGACACCACTAAGGCACTAACTATATGTAGCACTACTTTAGAGATTTCAGTTTTGAACGTGGATATGAAAAAATCAAATGGCAGAGAATGTTATCTCTATATAGGCCTATATCTAATGTGAATTTGTATTAGTTGAACTTTAATGTGAATATCAGACATCCAATAAGCAAAAAAAGGACACTAACTATAATAAAAGTTAATTGTAATCATCAATATATTGTGAAGAAATTGTATACATGTCGTGTTAGTACTTTTAACCGATAAAGATTTTCATATGCCTCAGAGATCATAATGTGATTTTTTTTTTGTGGGCGGGGAGGGGGGGGGGGGGACGGGGGGGGGGGGGGGGGGGGGGGGGGGGGGGGGGGGGGGGGGGGGGGGGGGGGGGGGGGGGGGGGGGGGGGGGGGGGGGGGGGGGGGGGGGGGGGGGGGGGGGGGGGGGGGGGGGGGGGGGGGGGGGGGGGGGGGGGGGGGGGGGGGGGGGGGGGGGGGGGGGGGGGGGGGGGGGGGGGGGGGGGGGGGGGGGGGGGGGGGGGGGGGGGGGGGGGGGGGGGGGGGGGGGGGGGGGGGGGGGGGGGGGGGGGGGGGGGGGGGGGGGGGGGGGGGGGGGGGGGGGGGGGGGGGGGGGGGGGGGGGGGGGGGGGGGGGGGGGGGGGGGGGGGGGGGGGGGGGGGGGGGGGGGGGGGGGGGGGGGGGGGGGGGGGGGGGGGGGGGGGGGGGGGGGGGGGGTCACATGTTTTTTGTTTTTTATCATTACAAACGTATAATTTTTGAATTTGAGCAATACCAATGAATATGAATTGAAATTAAATTATCTTAAAGTTGATATATAATTAAAATTTGTACAAATCAGGAAAAAAAATGCATATACATAATACTCTTCAAGACTACTTAATTTTCTATATTTTAAAATCATGGTAGCTAATCATGATTGCCTTACCTATTTTCATTGTGTGATCTTTATATTTAATTAGTAGTAGTTATTTTAACTTACGAAACCCACCTGGATATTGGATATGAAGTTGATTAATGATCACATATTTATAATCCAAGCTAGAGGGGACCAAACCAAAAATTTCTTTTAATTAACATATACAGTTTGCTAATAGGAAACCTATTCTACTCTAATACTAGGTATTCCTAACTTGTCCATGCAGAACGCAACCTAGAAATAGTACAAAAAAGAGCTAATTAACATTTATAAATCATAATCTTGTCCATTTTAAGCTACTAATTGAGATAAGAGTATCAACTACCTTTTGTTACAATTGTACTATAAAAATACATATGATCCAAAATTTCATATATTTGCTCCGTGACCATTTCTCTCCTTCTATGACTACCATAATTGAATCAATATCTATTTGAATAGAATGACAACAAAAAGTCAAACATTATTTCAGTCAATACAATTGAGATGTGTTTTTCTTACGATAAATTCTATCATAATTATACTTTAATCAAAAATGACTTTTGGTGGAGAATGTTTTTTTTTTTTGTGAAAAAAAAGTACCATATCGATCATTTTTTTGGAGTTAAGTTTTGGACTTCTATCGATAAAATATTATTTTTTGTCATACATAATACAATACTATATTGTGAATGTTATCATGTTATGGTATAAAAAAGAAATCTTTAATTTACAGAAATCCAAAACTTTTCCTCGGGTAGGCAAATTTATATAAAAATACATTTCGTTTAGAAAGAGTAAAATCAATTAGATAATATATTTATATCTCTCTTGAGAGAAAAACAAAATTACCCTATAATTAAAAAAATAAAAACAGGACAAAATGCTTAACAAATTTTGCCTCCATAACTGTCATATTTAAGAATTGTGCTATAGGCAAAATAAGGTTCATTCCCAAATCCTTATAATACCTTCATTACCATAGACTTCTAATTTAGTGATTTGCCTAACAAAACAACTAAAATAAATAAATAAATCAAAGTTGTTGAGGATTAATTTGATCTAGGGGTGCTGAATGGCAAGTTGAGCTGAATTTCATTAAAATGAATTGAGTTAATGAATGATTTGATGGCATGTTTAAATGTTATTTGGAATGAAGCAGGTTGAGTTGAAATGAACTAAAAATTGGTTCACATAAAAATTCTTACTAAGTTTTAAATTCAAAGTTTATTTTCTTATAATTTGTTTTAGTACCTATTAACTCTTCCCTTAAATTATGATTTATGACTATAAAATTATATCAGATGAAAAATAATCTTTTGAAAAATAATTAAAACAAATTTCTCACGAGTCAATATGAATGGAATATCAGCCTAATTTTAAAATGAACTTAAACTAAACGAGTCAAAACAAATTCAGGAATAAAATAAACAGGTAGTTACCTGCTCAAAAATAAATTGATTGGGAGGGTCAAAATTTTATGGGTTGTGCGAGTATACTATATTGGGCTCATTCGTTGAACCAAGTAGCTGGGCTTGGTGCTTGATTTCTGTGGGTTCGGGCCCATGTAAAGTCTCCACATTATGTGAAGCTACCAAAATTCATCCCATCCAATTATAGTTGTAGTATTCGAATTTGAGGTAATTTGACAATTTTCTCTTTGTCAATTTCAAATATTAAGAAGTCCTTTAATGGATTACTTGTAAAATATCCAAACAAAAATAATCAGTCTAATAATTATCTGTTCTAATAATTATTTAAATGGATTTGTGGATAGTCTTAAATTTAGAGCTCGCTAGCAAAACATTAGGATTTTCATGGTTAAATTAAGTAGCTCACTCTTCAATAATAATAACATATTCAATGTAGTTTCACAAGTAGGATTCAGGAAGAATGGTGTAGACCAAAATGTTTGAAAGTGAATATTGAAACAAAAAACTTATCTAGTAGAAGAAAGAAAACACAATAATTAGTCATTTATTATCTTAAATTAATTAAATAATTGCATGGAGACAATGGGTTACTATTACTTCCAAAACAAATGGTAGAATTTGTAAAAAGTAATAAATAAGAATCACATGTGAGACAATCTAACGATAAAAAATAAATACTAGTCTGATATTACACTTAAATATTTTTAATTAATTAGACAAACACAAAAAAAGCACATGAAATGAAGTTCGTTTTCATTCCAAAAAAGTGAGACGAGATAGTAAGTTCTTTCATTTAATAATGGGCTTCTTACTTTGCTGCCTCTACAAAACCGGAACAAAAGGGGCTCTCTTATCCAGAACCCGACCCGCCATTGTTGAGGACAAATTAGTCACTAGACAATTCTAAATTTCTTTTCGGAATTAACCTAACCTTCGAAATCATCAAATTTACTTTCGAAACTCCAAAAATAATAGAAAAAAAGATTCAGGAAAAACAAAAGATAACCACGACGTTTCCGTGTGCTCGCTGGATGCCAAAATTCCATAAGCAGAGCCTTTGCCACATCGTTGTCAGCTTGCCTCTCCTTCTACTTAAAGCTATCTATCTCCATCGTCTCTAGACTTTAAAAAAGTCACAATCCCCCGATTCAACATATTTCAACAACGAAACGATGCAGAGACCAAGACGCCGCTGCGAAGGCACTGCCATGGGTTCTATTGTTCTCGATCTCCGCCCTGGTGTTGGAATCGGTCCTTTTACTCTAGGTAAACTTAATTTATTCCATTTGTTATCTTGTTAAGTTACCGATTAGGTCAAATAGGATGATCAATTTGTCTCATTTTTTGTTTTCTTTTGTAAATTGATTGATTAGTCATTCAATTTGATGCGGTTTAGTTTAGCTGATTCAACATGTGATGATGATCTGGTAAATGTTTCAGGAATGCCTATTTGTGAAGCTTTCGCGCAGATAGAGCAGCAGCCTAATATTTATGACGTTGTCCATGTTAAGTATTACGACGAGGTATGATTCAGGGTGGACAACATTTTTTAGGTCAATTTTACATACTTCTTTTTGTTTTGGTTAATATGTTTTCCTTATTATGGTGACATCTAATCTTGCACCCTAGTCATTTGAAATCAACTTTACTCTATGAAAATTTAGTTGCTTTGAAGTTCAAAACAATCAGTTTACGGAGTGCTGATTACTATGCCTTTAAAATAATTCTTTTTGTGTTATTTAGTGTTCTGTTAGTCACATACTTAGTACCTTTTGTTGATTGAATAGAAAAATTAGCCAATAAGTTGCGATCAGCTGAGCCATAATCTATTTTGCAGTAGGAGCCATTCGTAAAGTTCCCCATTTAGTTGTGATTAACTCAGCCAGTAATGTATATTTTGTAGTAGGACGCATTCCATCCATTAAAATGGGTTTATAGGCTGAAATTCTGCAATTTCCATGCATGAATGGTTCTGAAATTATCAGGTTTTACATGGTATATTAATATGATAACACTGTAATCAATGTTGTGGACATGGGTAGTTTTGCACACCAGCATCTCAAATATTACATAACTTCAATGCTCAATCTGTGTTCTGCAGGAGCCCTTAAAACTTGACATTGTCATTAGCTTCCCAGATCATGGATTTCATTTGCGGTTTGATTCCTGGTCACAGGTATTAGATTTGGTGCATGCCTTACTCGGGTCTAGTTAATGAGAATATTTAGTTGCCTTGTATGTAAATATGTTTGGTTGTAATTTGTTCAAGTAAGCTAATGATATTTTATTTATGGCTCATTCTTCGCTGAATTCGCAATTCTGAATGCATGGCTAAAATGTGGTGGCAATGCGCCAATGCCAACTTTTCGAGGCATTTGTATCCTTTATTTTGTAATCCTTGATCATTTATTATAATGCACATCTGAGGGGCAAACTTCAACAAAAACAAGAACATACCTAGTGAAATTCCACAAGTGGGGTCTGCGGAGGGTAGAGTGTACACAAACCTATCCTTAACTCGTGGAGATAGAGAGACTGTTTACGGAAGACCCTTGGTTCAATTAACGCATATCAAAGCAAATTTTAAAAGAGAAAACGGAAGTTATGAAGACATTGCAAATAATAAGGGAAACGTTTTGAAACAAATAAAGAAAAGGAACAATAACCGCAACAAATAAAATGATAACCGAAGCATAACACTTAACATGTAGTAGCAGAAATTAAGGGACCAGAAACTACGAGAATAGTGCTAATACTATTGGAATGCAAGGAGAAACCTATCCCACTGGACAACAAGACAATGCTCAACTACTTACTAACCTACCACCCTAATTCGCGTCCGCCATAACTTCTTATCTAAGGTCATGTTCTCAGTAAGCTGGAGATGTGCCATGTTTTGTCTAATCACCTCTCCCGAACGCTTCTTCAGCTCACTTCTACCTCTCTCGAAGCTTATCACAACCAACCTCTCACACCTCCTCACCAGGACATTTGCATCCCTCTTTTTCACATGCCTGAATCATCTCAGTCTCACTTTTTTAATGAAGTGTTGTTAAAAACGCTGAAGCACTCGCTCTAAGCGAGAAGCGAAGCGACAAGCTGTTACTCTAATGCCTTGAAGCGACACGATGGTGAAGAAGCGTGAGCTTCTGTCCCAGAAGCGAGAAGCGTGCTTCTTATTAAAGCGAGAAAAAGCTCGCCTTTTAGAAGTGCTAACTAGTTTTTTTTTTTAAATTTCTGTAAAAAACTTACCATAGTTTTTACCAAATAATTTTCTTCCTTTGTCGACAACTGTTGGACTCTCTGTAAAAATACTTACCTTAGTTCTTCTTCTTCTTCTCTTTCTGTTTCTTTGCTGCGCAAGGTAACTAGATTTTTTCCCTTCAATTTGTTGTTTTAGTCTGTTTTTATTTCTTCTGATTTAATATTCCTCTGTTTGTCGTATGCTTTGTTTTTCTCTTTTTTTTGGTTTTGCTAGTCTGTTTTGTCTCTATTTTCTTTTCCTTTGTTTTTTTGCTGTTGTGTGACTGAGTCATGATTCTGTTTTTGCTTGTAGTAAGTTGTATTTTCTTAAATAATATCTATTTCTAGTATCTATTATTTACTTTTTAATATAATAACTGAAAGATTTGCTCAATGTGTTTATTGAGTTCTTGATTATTTATGTATGCATATTTAATATTTCTTACTTTTATACTAAATAGCGGTTTATATAAAAAAAATTGTGCGCTTTCGCTTCACGCTTCTTGCTTCGGTGAAGCGAGCCCTTGTTGTTTTTTTCCGCTTCTCGCTTCCCAAAACACTGGCTGACCCTCATTTTGTCTCCCACGGAAGTCACCCCACCTTGTGTCGAACATCCTCATTCCTAATCTTATCTCTCCTAGTATGCCTACACATTCTGAGATTCAGACTTCATTGAATTGAATTCGGTCTGGAGTGTTCATGAAGAAGCAAAGGCATGTTGCTGCAATTGGAGAAGCAAAAGATTTTACTAAGCCTGAGTATGCTGGCAACGAAAATGTCAAAGTTTGCTAATGTTGTGCAAGATTGTACGTGCTGCTACACCTATTCATGGTTAAATTTTATTAGGAGTAAAATAGGTTTTCTTTTCTTTGGGTGTGGAAGAATGCGAAGCTTTATATTTTAATCTCTAAATTCGGGAAATAGTGCTAAGAGATCTTCAAGATAGTGAAATGTATTGGTGAATTCATCTTGTCTTTATCCTCGTTACCTTTTGTTGATTGTCTCGATGGTTGTCATTTATGGAGGGAGAATTCATCTTCTCCATGGGAAGGAATAATGAAGGGAAATATTGATTTTAAAAAACACATTGAATTTATAGAAGGAAAGGCAATCATATCTAATTTTGGTGCCGGAAGGTAACTCTGAAGATTGAGAGTCGAAAGAAATGGAGCATTTTTCTTGGATACTAATAGTTTAGTGGCTAAAGAATGGTAGCATGGGATGGCATCAAAAGTTGACGTCAGGGTGGGAGGGAGTTTCCTGGTGAAACCTTACTATATTTATCTGGATGGTTCAAAAACTGCTAAGAATTAGCTTTGTTTGCTTGGTCCGCTTCATGGGACGTTATCCTTAGGTTGCAGCAATTTGAAAAGGAATTCCAGATGTTTTGAAGGCATAGAAAATAGTGTGCAGGATGTTAAACTAAACTGCATTTTGTTGTTATGTTTTTGGTGTAATCAATTATACTCAAATGACACTGCCTCTATAGTTGATGTTTTAGACTCAATATAGAAATAGAGTAGGAGTGTCTAGAGTGCATCTGTATATAAGGTTTGAGTACAACCCATGTACTTTTGTGATATAATACATCGTTACCATTTTCAAAAGGAGGAGTTACATAATGTTAATCAGTGTTGAATACACTAATCTTGTGCTCCTTCATTACACTATGTACCATGTAGCGGAAGTAAGAGTTTTGGTGTATTCCATGATTTACTTCCCTGAAAAGTTGAAGACACCCTTGCAATGTGGAGGTTGAGCAAATCAGGGAAGGGAAGGAGGAAGTTTTGGAAATAGCATTGTGATGCCTTTATTGTATGATATGGAGAAATGTTTGGAGTTGAAAGATGGATGCTGAAGATCATTAGTTACCTTATTTTTCCTGTACTATTGGTGTAAATAAGAGATTCCATTATTATTTGTAGATCGTTGAATAGTTTTTTGGAGGCTCAATGTAAAGACCTTTTACCTATTAACATTTGGCATCACCTTGGTGCACATTAAGGAAATTCCTTTTGATTTACCCTAAAAAAATAATATACTTGGGGAAGTATCAATAACATGAATACATCTAATATCTAGTTTCCTTGATCATGTACATCTCCGAAGTGGAACATGATTTGGGATGGAATGAGGTATGGAAATTTCCTTTCAGGATAAATGAATCCCCTAGGTGCAAGTTAAACATCAACTCAAGAAAGCGATAGGCGAATGGGGTTAGGCACGGAAAAGGCATTTCCCCTTAGAAATATTTTTAAAATTATGTGATTCTCTTTTAAATTTATTGTCTTGTAATTTACTTTATCAGGAAGACATGAACATATTTCTTTTGTAAGTTTCTCTTTTATAAGATTTATTTCCTTTATAAATTAGCTCAAGAGCTTTTTACTTGCATAATGGATTAGAAAGAATTTTTCAAGTATATCTTTACACTGAGTCTACCTGTTTCAGAGACTGCGCCTTATTGAAATATTTGATGTAAAACGGCTTCAGATGCGCTATGCCACCTCTGTTATAGGGTAGGTTTTCATAGTGTTTACTTACACAACTCTCTAAATTGGTAGGTTTTCATAATGCTGTGCTAACACCTCCCAACATTTCTGTTGATTTAAATATTGTCTTTTGATTTTGTTACTTTCAGCGGGCCGTCCACTTTAGCCACTTTTGTAGCCGTCTATTCTCTTTTTGGGCCGACCTATCCAGGAACATATGACAAGGACAGAGGAGTTTACACTTTATTTTATCCAGTATGTTTGTCCAATGTCTATTGATGCCACATTTAAATCTGACTTGTGGCTTTTGGCTTATTTTTATTGTTTTGGCTTAAAAGTAAGTGCTTAAAAGCACTTATTTATTTCACCCAAACACTACAAAAGTGCTTAAAAGCTATTTTGGCTTAAAAACACCTAAAATAAGCCAATCCAAAGAGGCTCTTATTCTATTATCCATCACTTAGTTCTGTGTTGAGGGTTCTGATAGATTGCAACTTTGCAGGGATTGTCGTTTGCTTTTCCAATTCCCTCCCAGTATACAGATTGCTGTCGTGATGGTGAAGGTATTCCTGGTTATTTTCGTTTTTCACACTTGTGCAGACTCAAATTATTTACTCTGGTATAAATAATTTTTTCCTTTCTTTCTCTTCTTTTTCCATTTCAAAAGCGGAACTACCTCTTGAGTTTCCAGATGGCACAACCCCAGTTACTTGCCGTGTATCAATATTTGATAGTTCTGCTGGAAGTAAAGTTGGTGTTGGATCCATGATGGACAAGGCCTGTACTCCTCCTCTGCCTGCTGGGAGCCTCTACATGGAAGAAGTGCATGTTAAGGTTTGTTTTGGTCCTTTTCATGTCCACACTGAAGGTTTTGTGCAGTCTCTTTAATGTTATATATGTGATTTCTTATTGAATAATGTATTAATAGTAAGTTAAGTCCTCCTTTGAGCTGCAGCTCTTTATGCTTTTTCGTGGGAAAAGCTCTTTAGGATGTTCTTTTTGTGTGCTTGTGGTGCTTTGACATAGAGCTGACATAAAGGGCTTTCACATCTGGAGCTTATTAGTTTTGGCTTTAATGTGCTTAAATTCGGCCTTTCACAGATCTCTTTGCCATGAGAACCGTTAATAGTTTCTTGATATTTTTGTCGTCACTTTCCAATTATATAGCCATTGAAAAAGGGAATTGACAGCTGGGATATGACAGTTCTGGCTGATATGTTTGTCTTGCTCTGTTATAAATCAATCATCAGAGAATCTCAAACTTGTGTTTTAGAAAATTGTAGTATTGCCTCAAAATTGATGATGTTTTAATTTTCATCTCAGTCCTATCTCAAATTGTGATGCAAGGGAAATGGAATTAAAGTAAACTAAATCTGGTGCCATTCCATTTAATAGTTCCTTCGTCACTTGCAATGGCTACTATTTTTGATAGTTCTTTCTCCACTTGCAATGGCTACTAGTTTTGAGGTTAGAATTCAAAAAAGTGTCTACCCCTTTTTGAATAGAGAAGATTTAAATGTCTAGTTTGATATCCTGTGGGAGCTGCGTACAAGCTGGCCTAGACACTACGGTTATAAAAAAAAGAATATTTGAATGTCTAGTTTGATATTATTTTTATCAGATTATTTTTTTCTCGTGGTCTATAACGCTGAATCTTGGCACTTGATGAATCATTTAGTAGTATTTTCCACTTCCAAAGATAAAAAGTTCATATGTGTTTCTGTGCAGTAGTTTAGATCACAAAAGATGTGTCGAGTGTCATTTGTTAAGTTTGACGATTAAGTTGCTCTGACATGCAGTTCAGTTGATTTACATATGATTTTGTTTGTTTTCTATCTTCTTTAGCTGGGGGAAGAATTACGGTTTAGTATTGGTGGACAACACATCCCCTTTGGTGCATCACCACAGGTAACTACTCTTTCTTTAGATTGTTTTGGAGTTAATCATTCGCTTGAGTTGTTTAAAGTTTCTCTGTCTTCCATTGGATTATTTTTTCTTCATATTGTGGAAACTCTAATTGTATTGATATGATACTGTCTTCAGTCTAGATTCCATCCAATAATCGTATCCCTATTGCCTAAAAGAAGTTCAGGATGAGTTGCAATGCAGAAGTTAAATTTTTCCTGAAGTTAAAGGGGAACAAGAGGCGGAAAACCTATTTTAACTCGTATATTGAACTAGGCGTTGAACTTATTTTCACTTTTGGTTTTACAATGCTTGAATCTATTTGTTCTTGTATGTTGCGTGCGGTCTGGCGTAGGTTTGTTCGTGCTGCATATCGTCCTGTTCCTTTATCTCGTATGTTTTGATGACTGAATCAACCATGCAAAACCTTGTCTTATCTTATCTCTATGCAGGATGTTTGGACCGAATTAGGTCGACCATGTGGAATCCATCAGAAACAGGTACTGCTATATTTCTTTGGTGTCTAACAGAAAATTGATATATCCAACTTCTTGTGAGTTCCTGTCAGGTTTCTAGATGTTAGATTGTTGGTGGAGATTGACTTCATTAGTTATACAGGTTGATCAAATGGTGATTCATTCTGCTTCAGATCCCCGGCCGAGGACAACTCTTTGTGGTGATTACTTCTACAACTACTTTACTCGTGGCTTAGATATACTATTTGATGGGCAGGTATGTCATCCTCTGAGTTTCCATGAGCACATGTTATGAAGTCTATATCTGTTCTCAGATTATTGTGGTTTATTTGCAGACACATAAAATCAAGAAATTTGTCTTGCACACCAACTATCCTGGGCATGCTGATTTTAATTCATACATGAAGTGCAATTTTGTTATCCATTGTTCTGATTGTGAGTTGATTCTTCAAGATCTAATGCCCTCTTTCGTTATACCAATGTAAAAGAATTGGATATTCGTTTTAATACTTTTTGCATCTTTTTTACTGCAGTTGTAGGGTCTTATCATCAGGATGTAAACTCCTCTAAAGCTACTATTACAGCCAGCACAAAATGGGAACAAGTTAAGGTGAATTCTTCTGTTTGATTCATAGTCATTCCTATTCATTTATCGGTATTTCTTCGAGGTTTTCAAGTTGGAAGTTCTTACTATTAGTGTTCTGGATAATTGTTACTCTGCCCCCTTTAATTTTAAAAAACTCAGAATCTGTTCATGTTAATGATATTTAGAACTAATGGGCAAACTGTTGTGTACACCTGTGTATATACCTATCATCAGACATCCTCTTTTTCGAGGCTCAATTTCAAGCTGACTCATTGTTAAGTTGCTATGATTCTGCAGGAGATACTAGGGGATTGTGGTCGAGCTGCTATCCAGACGCAAGGCTCTGCGAGTAATCCGTTTGGATCCACCTTTGTATATGGCTACCAAAATCTTGCCTTTGAGGTGATTTTTTTGTTTCGAATAAATGTCTGTATACCCCACGCTGTGGTTCTGCCACACACTTTATCTCTCTTCCCTTTGTGCTTTCATTTCCTATTGCTTCACTAGGATCTTTGCTTATTTGTCACAGGTGATGAAGAATGGTTACCTTGCGACTGTAACTCTCTTCCAGTCCTGATCATCTATGTGGTGCGTGACCTGTGTTTATTTTTCAGTTTTCTCTGATAGTGGGTGACTTTATTTTTTATATGAACATTACATCATTTTTCTATAGTTGATGACAACTATTTGCATATTCGTTGCAAAAATATATATATTGCTATCACTATCTGTTTTGGTCAGTTCTGCAGTAATTTTCTCTCCCTTTGTCTTGGTGGTGATGTTGGTTGTCCTTGCTGCATACTAAGGGGTGTGTGTGGGATGTCCTTGCTGAGTATGAGCGGTAGCTGTTTAAGAAGTGTCCATTTTCTAGGAGTGTTGGATTTCTTCTCCATTACAATGTGAACATGAGATGTTGATATCTGATGTTCTCTATATATGATATTGACATCTGGAGGACCTATATTTTTTTTTGACATAAAAAGAGGACCTATATTTGTTTGCCAGTAACTGCTAGCATGTCTTTCCCCATTGTGCTTTTGATCATAATCTTCCTAAACTATTGTATATTCCTTTTCGTTGTTGACTTGTTCAGTTTGTTTCTGTCAGGCTGCCTGTTGGCATTGTACAGTTCAATTACTTGAAGAAAGCAAGTCTGCTTTTAACTGACCGTCATGGTGGAATTGTATCTAATGTATATTTGTTTATACTTGTACAGTTTATTTTATAATTGTCATCTTTTGTAAACTTATATACATAGCTCCCAACTTCTTGCAATACAAGACTCGTTACTTCATTCCTCGGGTAGGTGAAGTTTGGTGGCATGTGATTTGATAAGGCATTGTGCTGACATACTTTTCGCTATGAATTCTTCTTGACAATTGTACTGGACCACTTGACCCATTTGGTATTCAGCTGGCTTTGCCCAGCTTAGTCATTTGGTAGGGTTTGTTTCCAAAACAAATTAACCGAATTTTCTAGGAAAAAGAAATAGAATTTTCAACCAAATAGGCACGGAAAAGTAACAGTGTCTGAAAATGAATTCTGATAAAATTTATTCTTGTGCAACTGTATTTTGGTTTGATGAAAGTAGGAATAGGTTTTTTTCTATTTTTGTGGTCGTGGATGAACGTGCAGGTGCTGCTTTTAAGCAGCGACAATTCAGATGTCTGGGAAAAAACATTTTCTAACTTTCAATATGATACACACAAATTGCGTAATTTTACAGGAGTAAGACTACTGATTCCAATAGCTTAGCTTGTAGACATTAAAGAAATCATCAAATATGGAGTAGCCATTCATGACCATCTATGAAACTGAGTGAGATAAACGGTTTAGCTTCTTGTTCAGTGAGCTCCCTGGACCATTTCACCCTTTCACCATGGTCTGCCCCTGGTCCTGAACACTTGAATTGCCCATAAAATACCGTCCTGCAGATGAGCATAAATTCCTCAGTAAATTCGCGTTCTATAGTATGCGAAGAGCATCTGTGTGTACGTAGTATGAAAAAAGAAAGGAAAGAACTTACATATGCCTGTTCTTATCTCCCCAATCATACCATCCCTTTGATGTGATGATTTTATCCATGTAAGTGTAAGCAAATACGACCCTAGAGAAAGTACCCCAAGCCCTGCCCAAGTAAAGAGCACCAGATCCAGTAACTTTGCAATTGAGAAAAGAGAATCCAGTTTCCTCCAGTAAACTCTCCCTCTTCTGGGCTGTCAAGGCCCCATAACTTTTTGTTTTGGCACGTAAATGACAATTCTCATAAAGGGACAGCCCATCACCAAATATAAAATCTACAGAACCTTGAATATAACAGTTCTTGAAATAGTGCCTGCCCCTGTGATCATACAGTGTGTCTTGTGCTCCAATGAACTTGCAATTTATGAACGCCGCTGTGTCTGCCGAAATTCTTAATGCCACCGCTTGCTTTCTTAGTGCCCCTGATGGTGGCGGTGGTGCTACATTCTGTTCACGGAGCAATTAATTATGAGCTTAATTATTTTTTATACAATCAGGTCACCTAAAGAAAACTACATGTAACGGTTTTTCCAAAAGTGAGAATAGTTTTTTCGATATATCAATTGTACAAAAACTTTTATATTTATAAATGTTAATCCAAGAATTTGAATACATTTTACACCCAAAGGTGGAGCTAGAGCTTCGCCTACAAGTTCGGCATAACCCAGTAACTTTTGCTCAAATATAATATATGTGTTTAAATATTCTCTTATGGATTTATAATTTACCAGGAACATACTAGTAAGCTACATTTTCTAAAATTCAGAACCTATAAATTTAAAATTCTAGCTCCACCCTGTTAACACACATCATCTCTAGAGTTAAAATTAGTTCTTAATATATCCACCTAATTGTTAAATATGACAATACAATTACCTTAAAGGTGATGTTTTTGGCAATGAAGTAGGGGGAATTAACAGCAAAAGTTGCAGAACCATAAGTTCCCATTGGTTGGCCACTTTTTCCTGTCCTATCTGCAGTGTCATCCCATTTGATAGTAGTTTTGTGTGAACCAGCACCTTCCAGGGTAATGTAAGCCATTGTTGCTGGGATTTCAATCTTCTCCCTACAAAATTTTAACCTCATTTAAACAAAACTTCCATACAATTGCTCTATTTTTTAATGCGCTTATACTACAAAATCAAGAAGCAGAAAACAGGACAATTGAAGCGTACAAAATATACCTGTAAGTCCCAGGACTAACAGAAATAACCACTCGACACGAATTGACTATTGGGATTGAATCAATAGCCTTTTGAACCGTAGTAAAATCTCCGAATTTCGGGTTTTTATTCACCTTAATAAATTTACAAGGCTCTAATTTGTTCTTCGCTTCTTGGAAAACAGAATGATTGCGAGAACTCATGCGATTGATCCAATTCAAGTAGTCTTTTTCTTCATTAACCACCTTCAATGTATTATCCCTCCTAGAATGTTTAGCACTACTTGTGCTAATAGTAAACAACATTAACATTAAAAACAGCTCTAATAGTTTCATCCTGAGAGTACTAAAATAGTAGTGATGAAGATAGAAGATAATGAGAGTCAGAAATATATAGGAGTAGTATATAAAGGATGAAAAAAGAATGTATGTGTACACGCGGCCTAGTGGAGTAGTTGAGAGCCGGGGAGAAAAAAAGATACTAGGTGATTCTTCCTATCTGTCTTGGCCTTGATAGACAGAGTTACCTAATACTTATTGTTAGTGGGAGTTGGATGGTATTCCGTAGAATTAATTGAGCTAGTCCGGGCACCACAATTATAAAAAATAAATAAATGTGGTAAAAATGTTTGGTCCGGGTGAGAAAGAGAATAGGAAGAGAATCTGACAGGTCGTGGCTATGCTCTGTATTCGTATTATCTTTTTGTTTCTTTCCTCATTCAGACCAATCTAATCCTAAATTTTGATTTTACCATAATCATACCCTATGTGACTAGAAAGGGATCGAAGATTTAAAGTTGATTGTTTCCGTTTTTTAAGGTTTTTAGTGCTGATCAGGGGCAGTTCAAAGTAATTAGAGATCTAAAGCGAAATTTCACTTAGAGGCCTAAAATCTAAATAAACTTCATATATATTTATTTAAAAATTATTTTTCTAACTTTTTAGATGTAAATTTTTGCTTAAAATTTCTTTATAGACACGATTTCTTCAAATATCTTTTTTATTATTATTATTATTAGTTTTAGGTAAGATTTTATCAATTCAACATTAGAAAACACTCTTTTACTGGGGCCATTACTATATGAATTGTTAACATAATTCTTAGTAATAAGTTGACAAACTTTAAATAAAAACAAGAATTAAAATCATAGAATTTGATTCAAGAAGTTGATAAACTTGGTATATCCTACTTTAATATGTTTGTTGTATTGCTTGAAAATTTAAAGAAGAAATAAAAAAAGAATTTGTAATTTACTTTGTTCAACACTTTTCGACTATTGATTCATATTTTTGACAGACTATTACTCTACCTTATTAAAGATTTGAAAAAAAGAAAGAATTCAAACAGATAAATAATATGAGTGTTAGCGAAAAATAATTGATTTTTTTGAATGGGGTTAAAGAGAACAAAATAATATAATTTTATGTAAAAAATTTAACAAAAAAATTATTCTTGGTAAGAATTTGAGGCCCCCCAAAATTGGGGGCCTAAGGCATATGCCTCAAATTTTGTATGCAAGAGCCGCCCCTCGTGCTGATCGCTGAATTCATAATACTACTAAAATCATGTATTCAATAAATATTTGTTAGAAATTTTAGTGATTTTTCACATATAAATATCAATGTTCGGGGATAAAAAAAATACTGAATCTGGTTGAACATGGGTTCTATCTACCTCTATATTGACAATTACTTCTTCCGTTTCAAAATAAATGTTACTTAGCAAAAATAACAGTCATTAGTAAATCAATAAATATAATATGTTGTTTACTAAGCTACTCCTAATTAATAACTGTTTCTTAAAAATTGAACACTATTAAGAAGATTAATCGAAGAAATATATTAATTTTTGACTTTGGGAGGGAAGAGAGTATTTGTCATATTATGCACAGTTCGATAGCAATGTGTCTGTTTAGGTCAGCTGAAGAGTGGGACTGTTAGGGAGAAACCGTGACTATAATTTGGCAGGGAAAAAAAACAAACAACCAACCAACTTGTACATAACACCAATTGCCATTATATTATAGCCATTCTCTTTGCAATAAAATATATGAAGTATATTTATGTAGAGCTATTGCATTATTTGCCTGGATTGTGGTTGTTTGCGGCAGAATAAAACGATTTTAGGAGCAAACTGGTTGACTAAATTGATAAAGCAGGAACGGAATTCAAGAAACTATATCATCATTCATGGGACCCTTATGCACGAGTTTGGTATTTCAAATTTCATGTGACTATTATTTTTTCAAAGAAAGTTGGGGAGGAAAAAAAAAACTGTTAATGGGTCTTAGCTACATCATATATTATATTATAATAAAATAAATAAATAAGAGTTTGGTTAGAGTTAGAAAGTACAGCTTGGAGTTGGGAGAAGAAAGAAAATAACACAACAATCACTATTTTTCCATTCAAAGTTTCAGAAAAATTTACTATAGTTATTTTTTCAGATATTTTGATTGAATCATTGATAAAAGAAAAAAATAATCAGGGACTTCTATTAATATTTTAATGAGAATTTGTTTTTCACTATAATCCGCCATAGACCCTCACCCCTATTTTTATAGGGTTTTTTCGATGACATTTCTCCTTTTTTAACCTCGCTTAGATGGGCTGAGTTAGGAGAAAGAAGAAAATGGAGTTATAAAATTAGGGGAATTGAAGGTAGTCATGATACATCTAGTCCGTGATGAAGAATTGGAGGTGTTGCAACTCCCATTAATATTATGAACTAATCCTTTAAAGTACAAATATATCTAAGATAATTTAGTAAAATATGATTCTATTGTGTGTCTTTTTTTGGTTAAAATTTAAATAGTTGAAACCCATCTCAAACTTTTCTTAATGCTCCTTCAAAAGCACTCAGGGAGACGGTCCAAGGATTCCAACCAAGTTTCAAAGTTAATGTTCTCTATTTGACTTTCACATGCTATTCTTTATGGAGCGGGGGAGGGGGTGTTAGATTTCCCACATCGTCTCCTTATATGGTTTTGGACAAGGATCACCTCATGAAGGCTCTGATAAATGATTTGAGAATTTACGAGATACTGAGAGGGTGTTTGGATTGACTTAAAAGTTGGTCGAACCTACTTTTAAGTCGGTTTTTGATTTCTGAAAGTGTTTGACAAATATAAAAAATAACTTAAAATAAGTCAAAAATGACTTAAAATAAGTTACGAAGTGTTTGGCAAGATAAAAAAATGACTTAAAATAAGTCAGAAACCAAAAGTAGGGTAGGTCTCCCGTTGCTTTTTATTTTTTTACTAAAAAATCATTTCAATTTGACTTTTTGTTTTTGACTTAAAAACTACTTTTTTTTTTAAGCCAATCCAAACGGGCTCTGAATTTTGTTCATTATCTAGTGTGCCTAAGCTCATGTTGGTCTTAGCAGATACTGCATTCAGGACATTTGAGCTGCAACTCTTCTGTGAAGGGAGATATGTTCTGTTGCTTCATGCAAATTGCAAAGCTAGGCACGATGACTCTGTGTTGGTACCTTCTAAATAAAGAGGAAGGTTTTCCCAAGGAACTTATGGATTAAATCTCGTACAAGGATGCCTTTGGGGAGCATATTTGGGTCCTGGATGTTAGAAAGGTCTATACTATCCATCTATTCATTCTAGCTCGCGCTAGAGGTATTACTTTTCTGATAATAAATGCTTCCACTGAATGCAGATGGGAATGTTACCGTGAAATGCTTGAACAACAATTCTTTCATCCTGTGATTTTATAGATGAGGATAGTTGTGATTGATAGAGCTTTCAGATTGTGGCAAAAGTATTACAACTAAACCTTTGATCACTCGCGAGACATGGCTATGCGAGTCTTCATTTGGCAGAGTCAGATTGTGGTAAAAGTATTATAATTACAAAATTGTTGAGGGTCTTGACTGTGAAAATTTTGAATCAGGATTCTTAAATCAGTCCACACTCGGTGAGAATTTATGGTCCAAGTATGAGGTCAATGCTAATGATGCTTCATCAGGAACCTTTTGTGCAACATATGCCCATGTAGAGGAGCCCTGGCCATTGCAAGCATGTACATCTTGTCCTAGTTTTGATGCTGAACAGTCGGATAATAAAGATGAAGAAGCTCACCCTCATTAAGCGATCAACTTGAACAATTAGCTCAACCTTCATCTAGCAATTAACATGAACAAATACCTGAGAAGTCGTTGGATGTTGATCACTGTGATGCAATTTCCAAGGAGGACTCCTTTCACAACAATTATTCTGATTAACTCTTCAGTTTGTACTGCACAAAGAAGTGCTGTTTTAGAAAATGAGAAACTAATTGTACTGTTTCTGGAACCAATGAAAAATAATACGCAGTGCGATAATGTATATCTAGGAGTAGTTACAAAATTAGCTCCAGACATGGGTGGTGCATTTGTAAATATGGGCTCTTCAACACCCTCATTCATGACCATAAATCTAACAAACTTCCAACACATATAATTTCAAGAACTAAATCTAACAAACTTCCAACAAATACAAAATTACTATGCTAGGCAATACCAAATGAAATCCATCTTCAGCAAAGAGAAACCTTACCTATGAAACAAGTAGGAGGAGAGATGAGGCAGAAAAATAGAGTAACTAGCAGCAAGATCATAATTGCATATAACCCCACCTGCAACAAAGCCATTATAGCATTTCACTTCAGATTCATCTAAAAATTCAAATTGGATGAATTTCACAAGGCTTGTTCTTATATGGAAGGAGCAGTTTACATGTCCCCTAGTTTTTTTTTTCTTTTTCTCTGGGGCTGCCTCTTGGGGCCAAGTCCAATTCACTTTCCATTTGAGATTATGTACTTGAGAGATGAAAAAAGCTCTCCAACTCGAAAATACAATCTCTCCTTAAATGGCTGACTTACTCTCATTAACAGCTTTCTGGACCCATTGCTTACACCATGTCTCCATTTCAATATTGGATTCAGTAATCAAAAGAATTGACAAGCTATATAGAGAAAATTCTTATGCAAATGACTTTGGAGCTTTGTATGATATCTTTAACAATTCACAGAATATGTTGGCTTGTTCTGTCTAATGCTCAGTATGAGACTTTGAACACCATCCAATCCAAATCCAGAGACAAAAGGTGTTCAAAAAGTAAAATATACCAAATATATATTTAAGCAGGATGCTTCATGTCTCATTTTACAAATTTAATTAGCTATTACAACTCTAGTACCTAATCTTTTTCTTTAAAAACATACATTAGGAGATATAAAAAGTACATGTGAACTTTAGGCTTGTTGTGGCGTCGTGGGCATTATCAATTGATCAATCGGTACAAAGGATATTGTCTTCAAACTACTCCAGCAACTGATTGACCACTAACTACATTTTCTAGCCCAGTTAAGCAAAATGATCCTGTTAGAGAATTCAAATCCTGTAATTCTTCAACTGTATAACCATCCCCGCTTCCACAAGGAAAGCATTCAATGTTTGTATATCCTTCAAACATCTGAAACTTACTGGCATTTGACGAATTTGATGTTTTACATCAAAGAGAAGGTGTTGAAGCTTGGTGAGTCTACTAAACTTCTTCGGCAAACACACAAGTGAAGTGCAATTCTCCAAAATCAGTACTTGTAACAAAGAAAGCTCACATATTGATGGTGGTTAAGTATTGATGATGTTATTACTAGAAAGGTTTGAGTATCGCAAATGCTTAAGGTTGCCAACTGAATCTGGCACTTCTGTGATACCCTGCTTAAGTTCAAAACTTAGATTCTTTAGTTTGTTCTTGGTTCGTCACTTTTAACCCGATTCAATGTAAATATTATTATTTCTTTAAATGAGCATGAACCAAGCTTTAATTAAAAATAAAAGGTTCAATAAAATTAATGACATTCAACCAATTTTCAATAAAAGCTTTTAAACTACTCAAAAAGAATGTCGTCATTCTTATTTTCCATAATCATTTATAATGTAGTATTGTAACAAAGTGTAAAACCTTTAACTTCTCTTGTAATAGTAATATGATGATTTATAATGGCAAGGGTTAATTCAACCTAATAAAGTGTATGCCATGTGGTTGTAATACATCACCCTGGATCTTATTATAAATAACTCTGTTTACTAATTTGAAATTTTGATTTTGTTGTAAAACTTAAGAACAAAAGAATAATATAAAGATGAAGACAAGAAGAATATAAGACAAGAGGAACAATATGAGATAACTTTCTTTCTTTTGAGTGTACACTAAATCTTCAAGTGTCTACAATATGAACCCTTATGCCTCTATTTATAATGTAACCTAGAGGCATACAAAATGTTAGTCATAAACATGACATTAACATGAATATAATGGAAGAGGTTATGGAAGTGAAAGGTTATAAAAATAATGGTTATAAAGTTGGAGGTTATGGAGGTTATGATTATCTTCATAATGGAGGAAAGTGATGGACAATATGGGTGAGAGTAACTTGTTGGTGTAATGGACATCCACACTATAATATTTTATAACAGATTTGTTTAAGTATTGAATTGTTAAGAAATAAGCAATTTTTGTAAAGATTTTGTACCTTTTTTCCCTTAAAATTTAATTATTTGCTTCGTTATATATATATATAAAACAATTGGGTCCGTAAAAGTCTTTGGGGCTTATATAAAATGGAAAAATGTCTGATATATCCCTTCATTTATAGCTGATATATCCTCGTTATGAAAGTGACTCATATATATCCCTACCGATATATAAATGACTCACATATACCCCTACATGTTACAAAAGGAGCTCATATATACCCTTTATCTAATGGAAGTGAAAAAACTAATTTTAAATTTATATTTTTGACTTTTTTTAAAAAAATAAAATCATGTAGGGGTATATATGATCCTTCTAGCAAAGTTCAAGTTCATACATAAATTGTTTTTTCACTTCCATTAAAGCAAAAGGTATATTTTAATTTTTTTTGTGGCTATATTATAATTTAAAATAATTTTTTGGCTATATTGTAATTAGTTTTTGTATTTGTAAGAAAAAATTGGGGCATCTATGATAAATTTTACAAGAAAAATAGTGAAAAATAAATAAATTTGACTATCAAAATTATAAATTTAAATTAGTCGTTGAAACAAAATTACATGTGAGGAGTATCAAATTATATACATGTTGACACCCAATTTTGTCATAACATTTTCAAAATTTATAACTTTTATGTTTTATAAATTCAATAGTACAAAATACATTTTTTATAATTTTAAATAAGTTTATCGATTCTTATCCTTATTCCTCAAAAAATTAGATTTTTATCAGTTAGTTTTTTAATTACATTATTTTTTGTGACAATCAGTTGAATATGTTGTGAATATTGTGTCTTTGATTAAATCATCATTTTATGGTAAATTGCATTTTTTGCATGCCATTCATTTTATTCATTACATTTGTTAAAATTTATTTTTTAGTTGTTACTTTTATTTATATTCATTTTGGTATTGCTAGTGCAGTCTAAAAATACATTTAAATACATATAAGATTACTTACACAAATATTTTATTAACGAATGATTTTAGCTCATTGTTTTAAGACAGTGGTATTGTACTAAGACGGTTTTCATCTCACAAGATTCACAAATAATTTGTCACAAGATTCACAAATAATTTAAATACAGATAAGATTACTTACACATATAATTTGTCATGTTTTCATTTGGCATGGGGTCTAAGAAAATGAAGTAGACTATTAAATCTTGTGGTTTAAATTAAAGATAAGTCAAATGTATCAAAATATTATTCAATATTATGGTTTTTAACATGTCAAGTGGAAAGTTAGTTGTCAAAAAAGGAAAGACACATTCTTTTTTAAATAAACTAAAATAAAAATAGGACAAACAAATTGAAACAAATGAAATAACTACTTATACATTGTGTTTCCTTTTAATGTATCTTGATTTTTCCCAAGTGTTTCAAAGTTTTTTAATTTTATTGATAGAACTATCTCAATAATTTACATAAAGTAGTGAACTTGATGCCCACTATGAAATCACAATTCGAACCAATTTCTTATCTTGGAAAGGGCAACTTCAAGGAACCCATTTCTTTTTATTGGAAAATCTAATCTAGTGTAGTAATTTTGACGTATTAATTCTTATATAGATGCTAAAGTGCTAATTAATCGATTTAGCGCTAATCAAATTACATGATCACATAAACTTGATTTATTCTCCTTTTCTTTCGTTGCTGTTTGTAAATGTTGCTCCAGCGAAGTGCATTAATCGACTATTATCTTCTGAGTTGATAACTTAACATTAATTTGACACATGTTTTTATAGTGGCTTTCTTTAATTAAGAAATTAATAAAATAAAAAAAATGCAATTTATGGCATCAGTTATGCTATAGGCATCCTTTCCACTAGCATTGCTTTTATTGTAGATTACACATTCCCCTAATAGTACTGCAGCCAAGCTCCTTACACCAACAGTTGTGGTAGGACTTGAGGCCAGCTCATTGTACCACATTTGGACAATCAGAAAGCCAAATAATTAACAGTTTCAGGATAACAGGCTGAACAAACACATTCTCGGATATGCTTGATTTTCCATCTTTACTTTTCATATAAGAGGCAAGAGCCAGATACTTCACCATACGGTGTAACAAAGGCCCTGGCTTCCTAGAATGCGAGTAAGGTTCTTGAAGTTCAATATGCAGAATCTGCAATTCACTTATATGTTATAATAAAAGAATAGGGTAAACAAAATTTCTGTATCTTATAGTAATTTTTATCACAGAAACAACAATACAGTCCAAGAATGATTGTTCTCCCGAATATAAGGTGTATTTTGCTATGTCTATAAAGCGTAAATGAATTCTAAATCTACAAAACATAAAACAACTTATTCTAGCTCCATAAAACATAAACCAAGATGCTATGGGACCAAGTACAACATCTCCGAAGTCATACTACATTTCCCACCTAAAAGAAAAGATCCAAAAAAATCCAAATACTGGTCCATTCTCTCCAAGATGAATATACCTTTTATCTTTTTATTCATGTGTAAAAACTATTTTCCGAAATTAGTGTAGAGCAACAAATAGGATATTCCTTAAAGATTTTCTGGAAAACATATTTATTCTAATAAATGAGTAGAAGAGAGCCTATCCGGTGAATGTTGTCTGTTTATCCTAGATTCTTTTCTAGATTCTTTAGTTTGTTTTTGGATCGGTCACTTTTGGGCACGATTAAATGTAAATATTACTATTTCTTTTTAATAAATGGGCATGACCCAAGCTTTAATTAAAACAAAAAGGTTCAATAAAATTAATGATATTCATCCAAATTTCAATAAAAGCTTTTAAACTACTCAAAAAATTAATGTAGTCATTCTTGTTTTCCATACTCATTTATAATGTAGTATTGTAACAAAGTGTAAAACCTTTAACTTCCTGTAATAGTAATATGATGATTTATAATGGCAGGGTTAATTCAACCTAATAAAGTGTATGCCATGTGGTTGTAATACATCACCCTGGATCTTATTATAAATAACTCTGTTTACTAATTTGAAATTTTGATTTGTTTAAATATTTGAATTGTTAAGAAATAAGCAATTTTTTAAAAGATTTTGTACCTTTTTTCCTTAAAAATTATATATATAACAATTGGGTCCTAAAAGTTTTTGGGGCTTATATAAAATGGAAAATGTTTGATATATCTCTCAACTTTGTCATTTATAGCTGATATACCCTCGTCATAAAAGTGACTCATATATATCCCTACCGATATACAATTACTCACATACACCACTACCCATTACAAAAAGAGCTCACATATACCCTATATCTAACAGAAGTGAAAAAATTAGTTTAAAATTTATATTGCTGACTTTTATTTTTTTTTAAAAATCATGTAGGGATATATATGATCCTTCTAGCAAAGTTCAAGGTATATTTTAATCGTTTTCATATATAAATGAGTTTTTCACTTCCATTAAGCAAAAGGTATATTTTAATCTTTTTTTGTGGCTATATTATAATTTAGGGCAAAGGGTCAAAAATACCCCTCAACTTTGTTTTATTAGTTGACTATGCCCTTACCGTTAAAGTGAAGTTAATTTTGCCCCTACCGTTACTAATTTCACCATATATACCCCTCATTTGACGGAAAGCCCCAAATCAACCTAAATTAACCCAATTTCAACTGAAATTACCCAATTATCTATTTTAACCCTTATCCAAATCCGACCCACAATACTAAATGGCAAATAACAACAAACCCCTAACTTCTCATTCTCTCTCAACAACTTGTGCATACATCTGAAGAAATGGGGTTGGAATCAACGGTGAGATTTTCACTTTGTTGCTGTTCTTGATGAATATAGAGAGATGGGTTTTCACCAAAAAGTGTAGCAATGTAAAAAGAACCCACCATTACTAAAATGTCCGAACTTATCAAAGATCCACCCATTTTTCCTCCTTTCAATTTTCTCTTCAATCTAATAATGCTTATGTATGAAAAAGATTACAACTTTTGGATGAAATCAAAACAATTGCTCCTAGAAAAATATTATGGACAGATCTCGGTTTTTTTTTGTGTGTGTTTGGAGCTGAATGAGTTTCTGGTTGGAGAAGGAAGATGGTTTGAGGGAAGTTGACCAGTGGGGTCGATTTGGGTGTTTTTTGGTCACATTTTGGCTGGAGAAAAGAGGCAGTAAAGGGTGGTCTGGTTCGCCGGAGTTGGCGTCTGGTTGTGAGGTGGTTTACGAATTTTTTTCCGTCGGAGTGGGCTGGTTTCAGATGGGTTTGGTCGCTGGCCGGAAAGTGGGTGATGGTGGCTGTGGTCTGTGGAAACGGAAAAAAATGGGGTTGTTTAGGGGTGGTTGTTTGGTGGCTGGACAGCAGCGTGGAGATGAGAGGTTGGTCGGAAAAATGGAAAAACAAAGGCTGAAGTTGTTGCTTCTTCCCCACCCCCCCATTTTCCCTTTGTTCATCCTTTTCAATAATTACAGGCAAATGAGAAATTATTTATCTCCGCTATTTTCCCTTTGTTCATCATTTTCAATAATTACAAGCAAATGAGGAATTGCAAATGAGTATTTGCTTCTTGTTGATTTTTTAGATTGCTTTCTCTTCAGACGTTACCTCTTGGGTTAAGTGTCAGACGGGTCGGGCATGGGTTTAAAAATGGGTAACGGATCATTTTTTAAGATTCGGGTTAATTTAAGTTGATTTGGGGCTTTCCGTCAAATGAGGGGTATATATGGTGAAATTAGTAACGGTAGGGGTAAAACTAATTTCACTTTAACGGTAAGGGCATAGTCAACTAATAAAACAAAGTTGAGGGGTATTTTTGACCCTTTTCCCTATAATTTAAAATGATTGTTTTGGCTATATTGTAATTAGTTTTTCTATTTGTAAGAAAAAATTGGGCGTCTATGATAAATTTTACAAGAGAAATAGTGAAAAATAAAAAAATTTGACTATTAAAATAATAAATTTAAAGTAATCGTTGAAACAAAAATTACATGTGAGGAGGATCAAAATATATACCATTGACACCCAATTTTGGCATAACATTTTCAAAATTTATAACTTTTAAGTTTTATTAATTCAATAGTACAAAATACATTTTTTTTTATAATTTTTAATAAGTTTATCGATTCTTATCCTTATTCCTCAATAAATTAGATTCTTATCAGTTAGTTTTTTAATTACATTATTTTTTATCACAATCAATTAAATATGTTGTGAATATTGTATCTTTGATTAAATCATTATTTTATGGTAAATTACATTTTTTACATGCCATTCATTTTATTCATTACATTTGTTAAAATTTATTTTTTAGCTGTTACTATTATTTATATTCATTTTGGTGTTTTTAGTGCAGTCTAGAAATACATTTAAATACGAATAAGATTTCGTACACAAATATTTTATTAACGGATGATTTTAGATCACTGTTTTAAGACAGTGGTATTGTACTAATACGGTTTTCATTAAAGAATTTCCTGGTCATTAAGTTAGGTGTGGTGGATTCGATTTTAGTGGTAATTTTCAGATATTTTTTACTCTTGAGAAATTTCTTTTAGGGCATATCCAACCCAAACACCAAATTTTGTGTCAGTACTATTTTTTGTGTAATCAACTTCAACACACTACACCAAATTTTACACCAAAAAAGAATATTTTTTTCTCTCTTCATTATTATTATATTATTATTTCTTATTTCATTTATATTTTCTTATTTCATAAAACAAATTCTTTCTAAAACATTCACCATATATTATTCATGGTGAATGTCAATTACTACTTTGTTGAATGTTTATTATTTTCGTTTATTTTTAAGTATATTGTATTATTTGTTTAAAAATTTATATGTTTGCCTTTTTAATTTTTGTGAAGGTTAATTGTAGTTATATCCAATTATAATTAATAGTAGAATTAACATAAATTTAATTTTTAAAAAAGTCATATATAGAAAAATTAATTTATAAAAACTAAATTTATATCTAAATTAATATTATAAAATAATTAAATATACAAGAGATTTAATTAAACATACAATTTATATAACATTTAATCAAAAATTTGTATAATGAAATAATATAAAAATATTCAAAAAGTGAATTGGTGTGATGAATAATGTTACACACCAAATGTGGTGTAAAAACTGGTGTTGGGTTGGAGCTCAAAAACACCAAATTTTACTGCAAATAGGATTTGATGTAAAACTTGATGTTAATTTACCGGTGACAAGCTCCGCCAGAATCCGGCGAGCCCACTACCCAAAAGACCCCACTTTCTCCAGCAAACAAACCCATCTCCCTCATCTTTTCCTCTATTTTTCGAGAACCCAACTCCAAATCGCTACGAGACCACCTATCTCTCCGACGAACGCAATTCAACACAACCACCACTACCCACTGTCTCCTATCCTCACTGCCTCCACCACCATCCAAACAGCCATTTCCGGCGACCTCCAGACCACCTAAACCCCACTTAAAATCAGCCCACTGCACCAGCGAAGAAAACCCCGACACCCAAACCACCTCCAAAAAAACCTACCACCATCACTCATTCCCCTGCTCTCAGCCATCAAACACCACAGCACCCACTCTTCGCCTGAAACAAACCCCAAACCCCATTTTTCAGCATCTTCTCCGGCCACACACAAAGCCACACCACCACCAAAACCCTTCCCATCGCTGCCTCCTCTACACCAGAAATAACCACCACCGCGAGCTTCGAGCTCCGGTGAACTCCCTCGAACCAGTTGCTCCAAACAAATCCCAAAACCACCATTTCTCCGGTGAAACCGGAATCCACAAGCAGCAAGCTCAAAGCTTCGACCAACAACAACAGCTAAACAAAACACAACCACGAGCTCCAAGCTCGCCTTAACCAGACCCTTTCCACCGGCGAGCAAAAGAGCTCAAAGCTCGTTTGAAGCAGCAACAGCTCCACAATGGAGGAAACACAGCTCAACCGATGAGTTCCATCTCTGGCGACCCTCTATTGCTATCATTTTTATATTTCGTGATGGTCTTTTACATACATTTTTGCTTTGTTTTGTGTTTTAGATCTGAGAAATGATTTTATTCCGGCAACACTTGATGTCGTTTTCTATTTTAGGCTCAAAATTTGTTACATGTTTGATTAGATTATGTGTTTTTCGTTATTACACCATCTCCAATCCAACGCCAAATTTTACATCAAATAAAATTTGGTGTTTTGGAGCTTCAATCTAACACCAAATTTTACATCATTTTGGTGTGTGAGTGTTACATTATTCATCACACCAATCCGTTCAAAAACTAGAACATATGTACTCAACCAAATTTGCGTTAAAAGACAATTAGTTGAAATAGAATAGCCAAAGTGGAGCGGAAGGTTACAAAAGATTCATATGGCAATTCAGCTATTAAGAATAGTCGAATTGATTGATGGAGGGAATGGAAGCGCATAGATAGAATAGTTGAATTGATTGACGGAGGGAATGGAAGCGCGCGCATAGATTCTACGAATAACATTGAATTGAAACATTTTCAGAACCCATTTGGTCATAGATTTTTCAAATAAAATTTTGGAGAAAATTTGATAAATAGTGTTTATTTATACAATTTGTTGTTATTTGGCAAATAATTCAAATACTAGAAAAAATTGGTAATTGGGCCAAAAATCATTTATTAGGATCTTTTAAAAATTTAAATTTTACATCAAACTTTTATCTTTTACAAAAACACGCTTTATAGTAGTTGTTTGCGTTGTATTACATAGTTTTTTACGTAAAAAGCAAAGTAGTGATGGAATATTCAATGAATATGAAAGTGATAATAATTGATGAAAATGATGAACAATCGGCTCAGAGTAACAAAGTCATGTACTTTGTCTACTTCACGATGTATGGAATGATCCTTGTTGCTTTCACTCCGAACTATCATATTACTCCAGTGTCATGGACACTACTTGTTATTTGTTGCAACGAAAATCCAATTGACTTGTAATACAAATATATGGTTAGTTTTGATAGTTTTTAAAAACTTATGAGTATAAATCATATTTTCTGAATAGGTGAAATATCTCTCTCAAATAGTATGGCTAAACATATGGTTAAATTTCACTCAAATTTTAACACATAATATTTGCCAAAAATATTTGGAAATCTATGGCCAACGCTAGCTCAATTTGTGGACTTGGATAGTGTTGAAGGCCAAAAGATTTAGGAAAATAGGTGCTAGATGAGATTGTACTAATTAAGTTTGCAATTGAACATTATTGATCTGATCTGGTAGTTGAATTTCAACTGACCCCTATTATGTGAAATAGTTTACCTTGAGTTGGGAACTTAACGTTCTAATTCAAATACTACTAACATTTCTTTCTCTTGTTTAAAACGTCTTTGTGAACTGCTAATATCATCTTCTGTTTTTGTTATATTTGCACCGAATAGTCGTCTTCTTACTGGCTGAAGTTGAGTGGCGATATTCTTTACGGACCATCATGAATTTGGCTGTCTACTCTATGAGATTCATAATGTGCTCACTTTTCTTTCCTTGATGGAGATTTTTTTGGGCATGTGGACCAGAATATTTAATTTACTGTCACCTATTCTTCTGATGTTACAATACAATTGCACATATGGAAATTTGTGTGGAGATTTTTATGAGGACCCAGGTTGAAAAGGAAGTGAACGCTTCTCTTGATTCTTCAAATAAAGTCAATATTAGTAGGAACTATCAATCTCATTACATCAACTCTGTTGCAGGAACTTGTTACTAGGCTAGCTAACCCCGCCCTTTTGGTAAAAGATAATCTTTTGAGCAATTTCTGCTAGGGAAAATTGCGTTTTTTTGCTTTAAAATGGGGAAAATACTATGATTGATGAAACAATATCAGACACCTAAAACATAGTTGTGGATTATTTAATTATAGGGCGAGATTCTTTCGTTTAAATTGCATGGTGTGCACTCAACAGAACCCAAACTAGACTGCATTAGCAAATTTGTCTTTTACTTTAGAACAACTAGAACCTCAAACCTATATGGTTTTACAAAGTTCCAAAAATGAGCTAATTTTGTGGCACAGGAAGTTTAAATGATAAGGAAAATAAGGACTAATGAAATCCAACCATCAGTTAGCAAATTCCTACGTAAGTCTGTCAAGCCAAGTCAGCAAGTTATCAAGCCAACTGGCAAGAGCTAATTGGCAAAACTATAATGGCCTCAAATGATATTATCTTTTAGAACTATATATGTAGTAAGCATGGGGTTCTCTGCCTGTATATTGAACACACAAGATATACTCAGGAGTTGAGGAGAGAAAGATAAGGAAAATAAGAAAATGGCATCAGCATCTCTCCTCAAGATATCTCCAGTCCTTGACAAGACTGAGTTTGTTAAAGGCCAATCCCTACGCCTTCCATCCGTCTCCGTCCGCTGTCACCCAGCTTCTCCCTCTGCACTCACTGTCCGTGCTAGCTCCTATGCTGATGAGCTCGTCAAAACCGCGGTACACGGTCTTTTATACTCCCTCTGTTATTTTATATAACCATTCTGTATGTGCCAAGTCAAATATTGTTATATAAAATGAGGAGGAATCTTGCTATGACTTCAAAGCTTCCTATCTCATGTAGTACTAATTGTTGTTTTACTTAGTCTTAACAACATGCACTTATCTTTTTTTTACTGCTTTATTGTCTCTACTACTATGGATAATTTTCCTGAAGAGTTTTGCTACTGTTTTCCTTTTCTGACAAAACAGTGAAACAGTGTATTATTACAAGTTCTTGATAATTTTGGGATAGTAATGCTGTTAGTTTGTGTTGAAAATTATTACCGAGATAACGTGATGTATCATAAAGGGTGAACTGAGATTAATTAGATTTTTCTAAGAGTACAAGTGTTAAACCTTTCTGTAGAACTTTTTTGAGATGAATGAAGCATATTTATCTAATTTGAGCTAATGGATTGAGTGTAGAAAACTATTGCGTCCCCTGGTCGTGGAATTTTGGCCATGGATGAGTCCAATGCTACCTGTGGGAAGCGTTTAGCTTCAATCGGAATGGAGAACACTGAGGCAAACCGCCAGGCGTTCAGGACCCTGCTAGTTTCAGTTCCTGGACTAGGGGAGTACATCTCTGGTGCAATCCTCTTTGAGGAGACACTTTATCAATCAACCGTCGAGGGAAAGAAAATGGTTGATGTGCTTGTTGAGCAGAACATTGTTCCTGGTATTAAGGTTGACAAGGTAAAAGATCTATACTTAGTGACTTAAAAAGGTGTAAGGATTCTTCCGTCGTGTATTTCTAAGAGTTTGTTATTTTTTGCTTGTAAACTATAGGGTCTTGTTCCTTTGGCTGGCTCAAACAATGAATCCTGGTGCCAAGGTCTTGATGGCCTTGCCTCTCGCTCTGCTGCTTACTACCAACAAGGCGCCCGGTTCGCCAAATGGTAGAGTGCTTCTCTTTTATAAGTAAAAGCAATAATTACTTAATTTGAAGCTCATCTTGTCTTCTTCATTGTGAACTTTACAGGCGTACTGTTGTGAGCATCCCTAATGGTCCTTCAGCACTTGCAGTGAAGGAAGCAGCCTGGGGTCTTGCTCGCTACGCTGCTATTTCTCAGGTAAGTTGGCATATACATAGGATGTGGAAACCTACATAGCTCTCTAAATTTTTCAAGTTCTGTGCACAAACAATGTGTAGATTTTTCACTCTATCAAGTTATATTTACCTACAATAGTAGGTAATTTTCATAGCAAGTGTGATACGGTTACATGTAAAATGGAGTAATGTCCTTCTATAACCGGTTAAAAATTGCACTAGTAGTATAAATTTAAGCTTTCTACACGATTAATAGCTAAAGTTTCTTGTTCATTCTTGTAGGACAATGGGTTGGTACCCATTGTTGAGCCAGAGATCTTACTTGATGGTGAACACAACATTGATAGGACCTTTGAAGTCGCCAAGCAGGTGTGGGCTGAAGTTTTCTTCTACCTTGCCCAGAACAATGTCATGTTTGAAGGTATCTTGTTGAAGCCCAGCATGGTCACCCCTGGAGCTGAGTGCAAGGAGAAGGCCACCCCACAGCAAGTTGCTGACTACACCCTCAGTCTCCTCCGCCAAAGAATCCCTCCTGCCGTCCCAGGAATCATGGCAAGTATCTACATATCTGATAGATCAAATATTTTTCCATAATTCGAAGTACTTGACTTGTAACTTTTTTCATGATTTTATTATACACAGTTTTTGTCTGGTGGACAATCTGAAGTTGAGGCAACTCTAAACTTGAACGCCATGAACCAAAGTCCCAACCCATGGCACGTGTCGTTCTCATACGCCAGAGCCCTTCAGAACACATGCCTCAAGACTTGGAGTGGAAGACCAGAAAATGTGAAGGCAGCTCAGGATACCTTGCTTGTTAGAGCAAAGGCCAACTCTCTTGCCCAGCTAGGGAAATACACCGGTGAAGGTGAGTCCGATGAGGCCAAGAAGGGAATGTTCGTGAAGGGATACGTCTATTAAGTGTCTACCAAAGTCTATAAATATTTGATGATGAAGCATGTAATGTAGCCAAATCAAACTGCATAAATGCTTATAGCTGCTCCTCAAGGCTGTTTTGTTCATATACCGTGTGCTTTTAGCAATTTATTACATTCATCCTGCTCTGTTGGTTTATGTTATAATGAGCTCAAATTCTCCACTAAGTTAAAATCAATTATAGTGTAAGAGAAGAAATAACATTCTACTTCTAAGATGAAAGTTGTGATCTTAACTTTCAATGAGACAATTAAAAACAGAGTTTGCAGTAAACACAAAGTGAATTCCCAAACTTAGAATGAGATTATTTCACAAGGATTGTATCCTGGAGAATACTTGCCGTTGACCCAACAGCAAACTATGAATTGAGGAAGCAGCGCGTATGATGTTTCTTCAGGAACTATATAAAATATCCGAACACTTAAAATGTTTTTTTTCGGAAGTTTAGAGAGTTGAGATGACTCTGGTTAGTGAAGCAAAGTAGGTTGCTACCCAATCAACAGAGGTTCAAAAGCTACATGCCTGAACAAAATATTCAGATTTGGACATATACCCTTTTTCCAGAGGCAAAAGCTATCTGTGATCTTGGCATCCTCTATGATATGAATCCTTTGTCTATTCAAGATTTCCAGATTGAGTTCTGTGCTAGGAATTATGCGAAGGAAATAGTCGAAGCGTAATGATCCTTGTAGAACCCTGATAGAATATTGCAAAGAAGTACTAATAGGAAGTGCTAGAGGCGTGGGAACATATAATGAGAGAAGGCAACAAATGTGATGACTTTCTTGCCGTACAGGATCATGTCGATCTTGATCAATTTTTTAATAGAAAAAGAACAACAATACAAGAGCAAGAAACCATAAAAAAAATCTATACACCTAAAAATGACCTTAAATTTCAAGATACAATTGTTAGCTTCTTAATGTTATGTAAATTCTGATAAACGACACTTAACACACTACTCACAATTCTCCCAGGCATGGAGATCCAATAAGGAAAGGATCCAAGCAAAACAACACCAACATGGAAAGCAATATATTTTGATCCTTACAATTACTTCATAAAGGAAAGGCATAATCAAAGGGATTAAACAATCATTAACAGAAGGCCTAAAACTGGCAGCAGATCAATCAAGCAAATAAGCTGGCAGAAGATCAATCAAGCAAATCGTGATTGATAGAACCAGATCAAGGAATCATCAATCAAGCCAAGAATAGAGCCAAGCCATCAAGAGAAGAAAGGAAATCAGATCAAGCCAAAGAGTCAAGATAAATCCTTCAGCCAAGCACATAATTGAATCATATCTGTCAAGAAGGAAGGAATGCGATTTACCATGCACATATCTAATATGGACATGGAACAACAAATCGTCTCAATCAAGGGATTCCTCAAATCCTTGATTGAAGTATAACTCCGTTGGGTTTTCCTTACAAGAGCACAAGTCTGTTCATATATATATACCTCCTCACACTTAGATGTGAAGTATGCACTTGTAATCTTCTTTTGTCTTTCATAAAACTTTGTACACACTTGAGTGAACAATTGAAAAGAAAAAGAGAAAGAAAGATCTGAGTGTAGATTATACAGGTAGAGGTTGTGTCTAAGAAGAAGATCTGATTTGCATATCAGACGGGGGTCTTAATTGTAACATTCTGTAACACCCAAGTTCTCAACAAGCTCTTAAGGAAACCCTTGTAACCCAAGGGGATTGGACTAGGCATCACATCGGTGATCCGAACCAATATAAAAACACACTGTGTTATTTACTTACTGCAAGTTATTATTACTGTTTATTTATTCTACTAACGTGCAGGTGAGTCGACTGGCCATTACAGGAAGTCGACTAAAGGAAATTTTAATTCACCCTCCTCTTGACTTTCAACAATAACTTCTACTATAATCATCATAAACTTCAGTTACATCAGCTACTTTCAGCAGGCAGTTTCTTCAATGTTGTCTTAATGGCAAAACTAAATCCTAAAGCAAATAATGATCATGAGACTGGCGAAAAATCAACGCATTCAGAACTTGCGCTTTATCTAACACTAATTGCCAAATATTGTTCGATTACTAATCTGGGCTACTGAGCTTCAGTCATATGCGCAAAGGTGGAACATGCATGCCACATGAGGTCTATTTGACGCCTCACGAACATTTGCTCATAGAATATCTGGCTGGAACAATCACTGAAGATGATTTAGTCCTGTTGAGGAAAAACAAAAAAATCAGTTCAAAAAGTAATGCTTAGAAACTTAAATAGGGAAATACTATTGGATCAACCTTTTTATGAACAATCTGTCAAGTTTTCTCCTATAAGTTCTGCACAGCAGAAATGGGCTGAGAATACATTTATTGTAGAATCATTCTAGTTGGTTTGGCATAGACTTGACAGTGTTAACTGCAACTTCAAGCAGGAACCTTCTATTCAAATTTATTCATGAATAGGATGCCAGGAGATTAAGAGAGACATTAACAAGAAAACATAAGAACGAGAAAAACACATCTCTTCAGTAGACATTTCAGCAACCTTCTTCTAGTTCGGAAAGGATTTCAATTTCCAGATTACGAATAAAGTCATCTGTTCTACTTACTAAAAGGGAGAAGTAGAAGAAGGGACATGAATTGATGAAACTGGAAGAAACTCATCTCCACTAATTTATAACATAAACCAAAGGCTCATCGGTTTTCAGACAGTTCAGTTCAGATGATAAATATTTAGCATTCAAACGAAAAAAAGAGAATGTGAAGATTCTGCATTATATTAAGTTGAAATTACTGACGAAATATAGCAAAGTTATTCCGAGATATATTACAATTGGCTAACCTGATTAGATGCGTGACCATGAAAACGATTTGGCTTCACATTCAAGTCGATCATTTTGTCCTTCTTGCCATTCCCATCTGCACTCCCATCTGAAATTAGGATAGGAGACCCCCTGTGATTTTGTTGATTGTCTTTAACCATTGGCTTTGGTGAGTGACTATGATCCCTCTTATTTTCACCGGGATCTAATGTCTTCCTGGCTAATTCCTCTGTAGGCCCAGACTTGTCTCCTGGAAACTATATGAGAAAAAAATGACCTTATATGTAAACATTGCACATATTAAGAGTAGCATGTAACTCATACAACGGAATACCAACCTCAACTTTCTGCCTCAACAGGAGATATCTACTGTGTGTTCGTTTACCGCCAACGTGTACCATCATGTCACATTGCAGACAAAGAGAACTTCCATCAACTTCACAGTAAAAGAATGCTTCACGTGTAATGCAAAGGAAATTACTGATAGTTAGTTCACTTTGCAGGCCCTCCTTTGTAGGACAATATTACAAAATAAAATAAAAGGAATCAGAAGAAGAAACGAAAAAGGATTTAAGCTCCACTAACCAGGTGAACTTTCACATATGTCACACCGAGGAACCTCGTTGGGCTTAGCAAGTCCAACCCTCACATGCCTACTAGCAAGCTTGTTACACATATGAACCTATGGACCAAATTTGAAAAGTGTCCACAAGAACGAAAACATCAGAAGTCTCTTAGTGACATTGTCAATATTAGCCGATTTAACCAAGATAAAAAGTTGATTCAGACGGCATTCCAATAGATTTAGCCTTTCATGACTCCAGATCAGAAATGAGAGTGTTGAAGATATAATTGAAGAACCTTGAAGTGTATCCTCTCAAACATCTTAATCTTTTAGATGAGGTGATCACATAATTCACACGTGTAGGGATGTTCAAGATATAATCAAGTAAATAGAAGCATATCCTCTCTAACAGCATAAACTTTTCAACGTAAAAGAAGATGAACGGATGAAACTAGAACCAAAGAGAAGAAGAAGCAATGATTCCCAGAATTTGCAATTAAGAATACTGTGAACACATGTCAATTTGTTCAACAGGTCAGCATGATTTTTGATCTTTATAAGAAAAAATGCCCTATGAGAGCAAGCCTTACAACAAGCAACATGATCTCTCTATTCTAAACTGACTCACAAGCCTAGTGAAATCAAGACTGTCTGATGCTATCCAAAAAACAGATAACTTTAAAGACACACATAATCTTAAGGCAATATTAGTCCTAATTAGCACCATCCTATACTTGTAGCTTATTATATAACTATGCTCAACACAAGTAATCTGCAACTCACTACACAAACAGTCAACAGATGGTCGTTTCTCTGCTCTTCCTTTAAAACTGAACAACAACTCACTCAAAACACAAAAGCATATTTCCAAGAAATATAAATGGAAAAATTTCATATAAGTAGAGTATTAAATTTGAGAGTAAAAATGAGACCTTTTCATCACAGGCACGGCAAAGGGCAGCCTCATCTGCAGCACAGAAAAGAATGGCAGCAGCACTTTCACAAACATCACAAAGTGTCCGCATAATTCATTTCTACCACAACTCACCCAATAATAAAACAATATAAAGCCTCATATTATTACCTAGATTCCTTCAACTACTCTTTATCAAGAATTAACTAGTCTATTTAGTCAAATACAGCAACTTTTAAGTATGGAGAAAGTTGAATAGTACACTAGTTTGACACAATGCAGAATACAACTCACCAACCAACTCTTATATATTGACAAACAATATTTTCATAACAAATCCAAATCCTTCCCTTCTTAACCATTCCTTCGAGATTTGTGAATGGATAAAATTCTGCTAATTTTTTTTTATTCCGTTCAAATTTTTAGATTAGTCGAGAAAGCAAAAAGGAGTTCAACATCTACTATATAATATACATTAAAAAAAAAAATACTCTGGCCTTTTAGTTGTACTTGTCCACTGTTCTAAAAATAAATTTTTAGTGTCTACTAGTCAGCTTTAAATTTTAACATATAAGAAAACACAATTAACTTTTTTTAAAAAATTTATCAGTATGAATATTATGATAAATACTTGGGGTGGTTTGGTTGGGAACAAGTTATCTCAGAATAACTAATTCTGGGATTAGCTATCCTGGGATAACTTATCCCACCATATATATGGAATAACTTATTCCATCACTATGGTATAAATGGTGGGATAAGTTGCCCCAAATATAGCAACCAAACAAGATACAATAGTTTTATCCTATCACTATTTTCTAATTTCATCACTATTTATTTTTATCTCTCACACCAAATGACTGTATTGTTTTTTAAGAAACGTAGCGAATGTAAAAGAAGTATTTTTGTGGATGTTGGTGAAGGTTGAACTAATTGATGGTAAGTTAGTACTAGGATAATTTTTCTTATTGGCTGGGGTTTTGAAAAATTAGACCATATAGCACCATGATCTATTAAAGGAAAATATACACTCAAATAAGAAAAACTTAAAAAGAAAAATATATACTGGCATCAACATTCAACACAAGGAATACATCACAGCCACAAGATTAAAGAGTGTGGCCATGAAAATTCCTATTGGAGAAATATGAACCACCAGTTACATATCTTAGACTTGGCCCATCAAATTTAGTATTTTAGTGAGTACTGCCTTTTCTTTTTGTTTTGATTAAATTTAAATTGCCCATCGTAAGATCCAATGTTTTAAAAGGCGGGGGTGTGAGGCGAGACGCTTTATACAATACAGGACGAGGCGAAAGTCCCGAGACACGGGGCGAAAGTCCCGAGACACGGGGCGTAAGTCCCATGAATCTACGGGACATCGTCTCATGTATATTCAATTTATAGTTTTATTACTAATAAAATAAGTAAAAGTAAAACTTTTAATGATTTATGATTTTTATTTGAGATAAATATTAATAATCAATAATGAAGGAAAAAAGTATTATAATTACTATTTGAAAAATATCATTACACCAGTAATAAAAATATGATGTAAAACAAAAAAGATCAAAAATTAAATTAAAAACGCCCGGCGTACATTTTACGCCCAGGACTTACATTTTTATACTCGGAGCTTATGCCTCAAATTTTAGGACTTACGCCTAATGAATCTACATCTTTAATTTACACCTCGAAGCATTTTTGGTACGCCCGCCCCAAAACTTGCCCTGAGACTCACCCCAAAAACGTTTTTGAAAACACTGGTACGATCCATTAAAACAAAATTTTTAATCACGTATTGTAAGATCCATTTAGAGGTGGTGCTTCTAATAAAAACAATTTCCATATTTAAGATTCGAACTCAAAACCTTTAACTAAGGATGAAACAATCTCAACCACTGCCCTACAGCTCAACTTGTCTTTTCAGTTATGCTTCTCCATTTTCATCATTTTGGATTTTATTTTTAATGTATAAGCCACATTGTGAGTAGAGCTGTCAAAATAGGCTGGCCCAACCCAACCCTAACGGGCTAGAGAGTTAAATGGGTTGGGACGGGCTAACCCTTTTAATTGACAGGCCTATAAAATAGTAGCCCAACCCATCTCTAAGCGGGCCACGGGTTAGGATGAATTTACCCTTCAACCAAAAAACGGATAACATTTTCCTCTTAGAAAGAATACAAGCGTTGATGAATTACACATACTTCAGTGAATATTTACAAAACAAATACATAATAACCAAGATACAACATTCATAAGTTTCATCCGAGCAAAAAACATTACATGATCACTATTTTCATAAACAAAACAATAAAGGAGAAGTGAAAAATTAGGCATAAAAACAAAAGTAAAAGAGGTCAAAGATTCTTAGTTATAATGGAGTAATGGATTTAGGGTGATAAAAAAATTTAGCGGACTAATGACCCTAAAATGTAAAAGATATATAAAAAATATAGTCTTGATTTTATATTGGTATTTTAAAATTATTTATTGACAAAATCTTAACAAGTAAAACATTACTTAAAATATATATAATAAATATTTTTAAAATTTACTGTCCGCGGGCTGGCCTCTGAGGCTTCCGGGTTGGGCCTACGAGGCCAGCGGGCCAAATGAGGCTAGGTTAAAAAGTCTCGTTCCTAAATGGACTGAAAAAATTGAGCCCAATCCCCATCTAATTCAAAGATTGAGTTGGACCAACCTAGCGGGTCAAATCCATTTTGACAGCTCTAATTGTAAGGTCTGTGATTATGCCACGTTCCCCTTTGTGTCTTCTCATTCTCAACTAACCATACGTGAATTTTGTTTTTGCATCCCAATGATTTGTCGATTGATCAAGTTTGGTCCCCTAATTTTTGTCTATTTTTTTCATGTGGCTACTAGTACTGATCGCGAATTCATTAGTTGCCCTGTCGGTTTCGTTCGCACATTATTATTTTTTTCTATACTATTGAAAATATTTTTTTGATTTTTAATATATTTTTTTTCGTTATACGTTGACACAGACATAGATAAATATAATTTTAATAAAAAATCACATATCAAACTAAGAAAATTCATATAACCTATATCCCAATTTTAACTCATGCCTGACACATTCTTTCCGGTGACCCAGCTTGAAACATAATCCATCTTCATAGTCATCTTCTCCGCCTAAAACTTACATTTAAAAGTTTTCGAAGATGAACAAGTGTGAGAAAATGATTTTGACCAGATTTAGTGATTACAAAATTTCTGCTCTTTTTTTTTTCTTCTTCAAGTTAAATACATCTCTCCATTTTTCCAAGTATGAGTTTGAGTCACGAAAAAAAATAAAAAAAATGGGAGCTCCCAAAAAAGATTTCAACATATTGCTTTTTGTTCAAATATCACAATTTTTATATTCAAACACTCACCTAGTTATATTGGTGATCGATGATTATGTAAAAAAGTTCTACTCCACGTGTAGGTTAATTGTCATTGCAGGTTATCTACTTTATTTTTAAAATTAATTAGCTTGACTTATTAGGAATATTATAATAACACATTCAGTGTAATTCTACAAGTAATGTATAGGGAGAGCGGAGTGTATTGGTAGAATTTTTTTAATAGACCCTCAACTCAAGGAAATCCATAAAAAAATATACTCATATAAAACAAATATGGTAGAAAAGAAGTTAGGCCGAAGACAATGAAAAAGAAACACATAATATATAAACATGATTCTTAACTTGTCTTCAACGTGTAACTATGCGCTCCAACTTTGAATGTGCATAAAAAGACACTTAAAGTTGTAAAAAATTGAACAAGTAGACACATGTGTCTTATATGGCAGAACACACGTAGGACGCCACATTGGACACAAAGTATGTCTATTTATTCAATTTTATACAAGTTTAAGTGTTTACTTGTGCACCCCCAAAGTTAAAAATCATAGTTATCAGTTGACACCGAGTTAAAGGTCATATTTATGTATTATGCCAAAAAGAAATCCGTACTTATTTGAATATTTATTTGTAATTAGTTTCTCAAGTACTATTTATAATATATTTTTTTCCTTATTTTATTAATTTGTATAAATTAAACTCATTCTAGTTTCATCTATTAAAGTTTGGATTGTTGTGAACCAAGTTGAGTCATAAGGGTTTCATATATGTACATGCATTAATAGGTCATCTTAAGTGGGCAACTAAAACATCATGAAAGAGACAATAAGCTCACAATTTTACAAATATGTTGTTGTCGCGTCTGCTGTTGGGTTCCAACACCCTCACATTTCTTGGAGGCATGAAATTAAACTTTCCTAATTTCTCCACTTTTTAAGATTGGTGTAAAGTGTAAACTATATACAAATGTAATCGCAGTTTTAATTTAGTTTACACTAATCACATATTATAAGCAACAAATCCGTTTACTCAATGTAGATTATAATGTTTTTGTTATTTAACTGTGCATATACTACGCCAATTTTCTGTTGTTAGGAAAAGTTTCCTTGAGCGAGTATGGTAGAGTTTGATTTTTCTACCCAAAAAATAAAAATAAAAAACCCCAAAATGCAGCTAGCTTATTATAATTAGATCTCTATACATCATCCTTATTGTTGATGTCTTTTATTAAAGAAGTTTCACATGGGCCAATTATGGGATAAGTGGTCTATGATTACCTATTGAGCTAACTTTTGAGGTTGAATTAGACCTAATATTCATTTCTTTATCTTTCTTTAATGCCTATTATATTATTTTCTCCCATCTTGAGACAAACAAAAATAATAATACATAATTGTAAATATACAAACTATATATAGTTTGAAAATAAAATTACATCAATTATTCAAGCTTTAACTTGTGTAGGTAGTATCAAGACAAACTTAAAAGATGTGAACTTGTGGACAAAGCCACTTCATCAAACAAATGATAAGAACTTCCAATCACACACACACACATTGCACACTGGTATTCATGTTTAGAAGGAAAAGTTGAGCATGTTCATGCTTAAGTTCTCCAGCATCTCATTCTCCATGAAACCACATCCATAATTTGTGGCAATCATTTTGTTATAATAGTTGTGGGGCTTGAGTGAGCAGCTTGAAGAAATGGGCAGAATAGGAAGGTTGTCACAGTTGCATATTTCAATCATGTAGCCATCAGGATCATGGAAAAACACTTGATCCACCTTTATCCCTTCTTCCTCCACAAGTGCAGTCGCGTATCGCATTCCCATTTCCTCCAACCTCCTCTTCACTACCACAACATCACTACTCTGCTAATTGCAGTTCCACATGTTAGGAAATCGCAATCGGAACGATTGAAAAAACAACTGAACCCAAATACATTGTGCTTTTTGAAATTATGGGTTCATAGTAATTAATGTCAAATGTTTGATTCGATTAGCTAGGCTGAACTCATATTACATGATCTGCCTCTGTTTAAAGAATGAAAGTAAATTTACCTGGAAGGAAATGTGGTTATCCTTGGGATTAATTGGTCGAGGTTCATCGTAATCCTCCATACCTTTGTTCTCAAGCAAGTGAATCCCCACTCCATAGTTGTACAACCTTACAAAAGCAATTACTATATTAAAACACGAAGCATGCATATATATGTGTGTGTGAATATTGTATTTGTAATAGAGAGGCTAATTAATTACCAGGCTCCATGGAAGTTGAAAGAAGAAGGGCGTTTAACAAGGCAAAAACCCAAGATATCTTCATAGAAGCGCACAGAATTCCAGACATCTCTCACTAACAAGGACACATGATTTAGTGAAAGCAGAGGCAGTGCTTCGCAGCTGCTCACTTCCTCAATCTCTACTATCATCTTTCCTTCCTCGATCGATAGATTATTATTATTATTATTGATTTTTTCCTTTTCTCTTGTTATGGACAAGTCTAGCTAGGGAGATTGGCTTATTTATAACTGCATAACGGAGACTTGCAATTGGCAAATGAAGATCTGTGAACTTTCCTAGAAAATTCTTATCATTGGAGTGTAAGTATAGGACAACGATGTACCATTTAGAATTTTATTATAGTAAGAAGGATCGGAGTTGTGTAAAAATGGAAGCAACCTATTTTCATTTTGCCACACCAACGCCTACTGTCGCAGATATCAGTCTAGCCCGGCTGATCTATATGTTTCAAGTGTGTTGAACCTTTATTTTTTTCAACAACTTAAGCTTTTAGATGAGCAGCCCGAATATGTGTCATGGAGTAGGGTTTTATACTTGCAAGAAAAAAAACTGCACATGATTAGATTGGCTTTCGTACAAGCAAATAGATTTGTCACGGAGTACGGTTTTGCTGGTAATTGGGCGTTCCATAATCCGAAGAAACTTCTTCGACGCTTCTGCTTCCTGCCAATTCTTTGTATAGTTTCTTTTATTCTTCAACATAATCCAAATGCGTGAGATTTTTATATCTATAAAAGGTACACAATTCCATGCTCTTTGAAACTACGCTACAATCTTTCTTTTTCACAAGATGGGGTAGCATCTGTGTATACACCACCACCCTACTAAGTATATTATTATTCTTATTCTAATTTCAAAAGCAGAAGAGAAAGATTTAAGATATTCATCAATTTCTCCAATGTGCAGGTCAGAGATAATTAATTAGCTAACGTTTATGGATTACAAAGCGACCAGATCAGAGATCTTCTTCATCAAATGTATGATACCTATTTCCAAGCACGATGAAGAGAAATTGAGAATCAACTGTTGGAATGGAGAACATCAATTTAGTGAATAAAGCATGTAACGGCAAGGGTCATATTGTTTGAAAATATTAATAGTGTAAGATGAAGAAGTTGCGGAGCGAGAACAAATCGTGTACTATATGCGAACTTGCGTGATCAATCAATGAACAGGGAAATTGCGTGAATGATGAGACCGAATCGTTAAATTCACCACCAAGAGAATTTAGTATCCCATGAACTAATCCATTTTAAAAAAAATATAGTTATACTTGAAGAATCCTCAATGCCCTGTATTCTATATATAATAAGCCACAATGCAACTATCATTGTAGCTATCTTGTTAGCTTTCAACCAAAAGCTAACAAGATTTTTAGTTACATATTTATTATGTCATTGTATGAGCTATTTATTACTCATTCCTTTTGAATTTGTTAATCTGATTTTGATCTGACACATAGTTTACGAAAGTAAATTAGATTTTGAGAAAAAAACATTAAGTGATACTTGAAGTTGTCCCAGATTTTCAAAAAGACACATTAACTTTGCGTGCGTCCTACTACCCCACAAAACATTCAAAATCACAATAAATACACATTTTTTACACAATATTTCCACTTTGGACAAAAATATCCTTCGAATGTGCAATTTCTTAAAAACAAAAAGTCGGACCCATTATTGATGTATTGAAGGATGCTTTGGTAATTTCCTATGATGAATTCGTTTTGTTTGTT
>NW_006238946.1:996359-1025819 GCF_000226075.1 Solanum tuberosum
AAAAAGACACCTTAACTTTGCGTGCGTCCTATTACCCCACAAAACATTCAAAATCACAATAAATACACATTTTTTACACAATATTTCTACTTTGGACAAAAATATCCTTCGAATGTGCAATTTCTTAAAAACAAAAAGCGGGACCCATTATTGATGTATTCAAGGATGCTTTGGTAATTTTCCTATGATGAATTCGTTTGTTTGTTGTTTAAATTTTTTTAAATAATTGTATAAAATATTATAAATCACAATAATTATTTACTTAAATATTCAAAAGATATAAAAATATGTAAAAGATTTGATTAACTCTTCAAATTTTACCAGTGATGCATAAATTGGACAAATGAAATAATATATATTATTTGAAAATTACTTAGAAAGTACAATAATTTACAGTAATTAACAATAGAATATTTTAAAGACAAAAAAAATTGATTGAATCTCTAAATTTTATTAGTACCACATAAATTGAGAAAGAAGAAACAACCTTTATTATTTCAAAATTGCTTAAAAGATATTACAAATCATACAACAATAATTAGCAATTTAGAATGTTAAAAGACATAAAATTTTTTTACCATAGTTAACAATAATTAAAAAGTTAAACTATTTTAAATTAATATTAAAGTTTGATTAATTCTTTAATTTTGTCTTTGTCACATAAATTGAAACAAAAAATGATACATATTGGGCCCGTGCTAGCACGGGCTCCGTTGTCTAGTTAGTATATATGGATCAAAGTGGAACACGTTAGTGCACGGTCGTGTGTGGTGCACATAGAACTTGAACAAACTATTTAAGAAAGTTCCCGTTTAGACCTTTGACCTTTTTGCTTAAATTTAAAATTTTACTGATCAACATTGCACGAAAAATTAACAGTTAATCACAGAGGATAAAAATTAATAATTGTCTTTTTTTGTTGTTCCTTTACATAAAAAAACATTGTTAACAAAGAACGGAAAAGATCTATTTTTGACATTACATAACATGTATTATTTGTTATACCGCACATGTTTATTTGTGACTGAAAATCCATAAACACATCTTTATTGATTAAAAAAACATCATTTGACATTACATTTTAATAATAACAAAATTATTTGCTAATTTGTCTCGTAGTAACTCTCTACGTAGTTTTTATTAATTTCAAGTGTCTAATATCTGAAGTTAACTAACATAATTAATTTAGATTCATATCGATAAATCCGTTAAAGCAAGATGGAAAAACCCATCATTTTGAAAGTTCCAATATGCTACCTCGTACAACATTTAGAGGGATCTCAAGATGATACCAGATGCGGAGCCAAGATTAAAAGTTTGGGGTTCTAAATCAATTTGTTTGGGGTTCACAAGTTAATATACATAATTTTTTTAATTTTTTAATACAAATATAGAATTTACAAAAAAGTAAGTGGGTTCGTCCGAACCCATGAACCCCACCTAGCTCCACCTTTGGATGAAACTTAACTGAATTTGATGTAAGTAATATATGAAAGTTAAATTGTGTAAATTATTAGAGTAATAAAATACATGTCAAATATTTATTAATTTGGTATTTAGAGAGTGAATTCTACTAATGCTATTTTAATTCAATTGCGTGTTGTTTATTACTATTTTTGTCCACTTTAATTGTCATTAAACAAAAAAATTAGATATTCAAAAATTATATGAAAAGTACTATAAATTACAATTTTTTACATATTAATATAATGAAAAAATACGTGATAAAGATTAATCAAATTTTTTATAATTTGACTCTATAAAAGAAAACCAGGACAAATAAAAACAGACGGAGGGCAGTAGTAAACAAGAAATAAGCCGCATTTAAAATTACACGTATATCATATGGTTTGGTCTTTATCACCGACAAATACAATCTGTGAAAAATGCTTATCGGCGATGCTCTTCACCTCCCGTCTACGTTAGCCTCTGCAAACAGCGACGCCGTTAATTTTCTCTATTCGCCATGTCAAGGTACGCCCTTTCCTTGTTCATTTCGCACATTTTGCCTTTTTGCTCTACTTGTTTAGCTCTATGTTTTTATTAGAGTAGTAGTAAATTAAGTTGGCTGCAAAATAAATCCCAAGGTTTCTGTAGGCCTTTTGGAATTTTCTTCAACAAGCTTTTAACTGCTGTAAGTAAAACTCAATGTTTCATACTTTCTGTATTTATAGGGGCCCATGGGTCTGTTGGTAGGATTGGGGTACTTTTTGCACTAGGGCATTTTAGTTCTGCATACGAAAACGAACATTCAGATTTCATTGTGTAGTCATTCCAATTAGTGTTATTGTTCTTGAAACAGTATTTTAGTTGCACATATCAAAAGAGGGAATTATTTTTAGAGTGAAATAGCTACTGGTTTTACATTTTGCCTCTGCTAAGTTGTGTTGTGCTTGGAATGCAGAAACTTTTCAGTTGGTAAAACTAAAGGACTTGGACAATCCTTATGCCGAAATCGGACTACTATCTGCTCAGAACAAGCGAGAAAATTAGAACTTATTGGGAATGGTGTATGTCCTCCTATATGTAGATTTTATGGGCAATATGTATCTACTAGGGGATATGATTCATCTGTAGCACGTAGAATGCGTAATACTTTCTATGGGAGTTATTCATTGACTTCACCGGGAACAGCTGTAAGAAATCATGCAGAAGTTGCTTGGAAGAAGTTATCACGTAAATATTTCGATGAGGGGCAAACTTTTATTCGCTTAAGTCGATTTGCACAAGCAGTTAGCTTGGCATTGAGCAGATCTTATGTGATTCTCCCTAGTTTTCTTGCCATAACGTATGGAAGAAATATAGCACTGGCACAAGCATCACCAGACTTGGAGTATGGTCTCCCAATGACTAGCTTCTACAGGCATGCTGAAAACGGACATTTTTTGGTTACCTCAGTGCTGCATTCCATATTTGAAGGTTTTGTTCTGCTGTTGAGGGCCTTTTATTTGGGGATACTCTTTTCTCCTAGCATTGTAATGGCCCCATTTGCTGATGCATTTGGACCTTCTTTCAGGAAACTGTGGCTTCAGGTAGTCCGTAGCACACTCGAAAGAGCAGGTCCTGCATTTATCAAATGGGGCCAGTGGGCAGCTACACGGCCTGATCTTTTCTCTAAAGATTTGTGTACTGAGCTATCAAAGCTTCACACCAAAGCTCCTGAACATAGCTTCGATTACACGAAAAAGACAATCAAAAAAGCATTTGGTCGAGAGATTTCTGAAATTTTTGATGAATTTGAGGAGAAACCTCTGGCATCTGGAAGTATTGCTCAAGTGCATAGGGCTTCCTTGTTGTATCCATACCGTGGTCGAAAGATCAAGCCTATAGTGGTGGCTGTTAAAGTTAGGCATCCTGGAGTAGGTGAATTAATAAGACAAGATTTCGAGATTATTAATCTAGTTGCTAAGATATCACAGTGCATTCCTAAACTTAAGTGGTTAAGGTTGGATGAAAGCGTCCAGCAATTTGCTGTTTTTATGATGTCTCAGGTTGATCTTGCTAGGGAGGCTGCACATTTAAGCCGCTTCATCTATAATTTCCGCAGATGGAAGGATGTCTCTTTTCCAAAGCCTGTCTATCCCCTAGTGCATCCTGCTGTATTGGTGGAGACTTTTGAACAAGGGGAATGTGTTTCATATTATGTTGATGAGCTTGAAGGCCATGAAAGACTTAAAAGTGCACTTGCTCATATTGGGACACATGCTCTTCTAAAGATGCTTTTGGTAATATTCTCTTTACTTAGTGTGTGTGTTTGTGTTGTGTGTATAGATTAAGAAAATGTCCTCTTTGTGTTAATTTGTCTGAATTTGTGTATAAAGCACCACATTTTAATGTAATGTGAAACTCAGGATATACTTTTATGGAGTTGTACTTCTACAAATGCTTTTGGTTTTATTATTTTTATATATGTTTGCGTGTGGGGATAGATTTTCATTAAGAAAATGTTCTCTTCATATTAATTTATCTAAAATTTAAGTATAAAGCACAAATATTGATGCAAGTGTGTGACTTGAAATATACTATCAATGGAATAAAAAGGTCTAGTGCAATACAAAACTGACACTATATTAGATGTTGTTGTTCCCTCTCTAGCTATAAAAGCAAATGTGTTGGTGCAAGATTTGAACAAAAATGTGGAGTATGTATTCCAAGAAAAGCTTTAGTTATGCCTAATGTTGTTTGGCCAATATTGGGCTACATGGAAGTTCTTGTTTCTTCTCTTGGTTAGTATTTTAGTATGAATTTGTTTTTCTGTAATTGCTTATTAGTCCTTACTCCCTTAAAAGGAAACTGTTAGATGCTGTATTTTTTTTCTTTTCCCTTGTTAAAACAGTCTTGGATATACTATAGATTTGTTGCTTTACTGAGTAATCGGTGATATATTGGCCTTGAATACTGTCCAGAAACTGTACTCTTATTGAAGTTAAAACAGTGAGTAGTGATAATACTAAAATATTCAAATGCATTATTTTGGCATTATCAACACTTCTTCTTTATGACTGTTTTTTACTGCTATTGTTTGTAGTTTTCTAGCTATAAAGAAGGAAGGAAAAGAAGCCTTCTATGACATTTGCTTGGATGCTTTCTTTCTTTTTATGTAGTCTATTAAAATAATGTCTAGAACTTGTGATGTTGAAGAGGGGATGGCATTGGAGAGGAAATTTCGGAGTCCAAAAAGTGTTTAGATAGATTAGAACAATCTAATTCTCTATGTTATGTATTAAAATCACTATTTTTTACTTGCTCTTTAGTCTCTCTCTCTCTTTTTCACTTCTCATATAATACCCCATTTCCCATTTCAGGTGGATAACTTTATTCATGCTGACATGCATCCTGGAAATATCCTTGTTCGGGTAACCCAAAGCAAGTCATCTCGGAAACGAATCTTCAAATCAAAGCCTCATGTTGTTTTCCTTGATGTAGGCATGACCGCTGAACTTACTAACAATGATCGGATAATATTATTGGAGTTCTTTAAGGCAATTGCTCATCGAGATGGCCAAACTGTAGCAGAGTGCACTCTGCAATTGTCAAAGAAACAGAATTGCCCTAATCCAGAAGCCTTCATTAAGGTTTAGTTCCATGCATCTTAAATGGATTGTTTCAAAACTTGCTTTGGCTGTTCTTAATTATCTTCTCCAATAGAGCTAACATTTTTTGATCCCTCGAATTTCTTTTACTATATTATACTTGTGCAAAGAAACAAATTGAAAATCTACCATGAGGTTCTCAGGTTCAAATCCCAGGTGAGACAAAAACACTAGGTGATTTCTTTCCACCTGTTCTAACCTTGGTGGATAGAGTTACCTAATAAATGTTGTTGGTGGTAGGTGGCAGGTATCCATTAGTGAACTATCCTTCTACCCAAATTGGCTGACAGGCTGACTTCTTGGGAGGTTTGGAAAAAGGGCTCGAGTGTTCTGTTTCTGATATTGTGAATATAGATTGTGAGAAGATGGAAAAAAAGAATATGAAAATATTGCAATCATATGTTTTTGACATTTTGAAGATGTAATTTTCCATTCAAAGGAGGTAAAAATTAGCAGGACATTCTATAATGGGAAGTAGATCAAACAAAAAGTAGGATGGAGGAGACTATTATATTCTTTCCCCAATCTCCTCCTCTCCTCCTATCCACCACCACTGGACAAAGCGTTTAAAAAGAAAAATAGTTCCTTATAGTGATCAAAATACATTACTAGCTTTAGCTCTTTGGCTATCAATGAGATTATATATAATCAGATTCTACATTCTTCAAGTTGTTCAACATTTCTACACATTCTTGCTCATGAAATTCTAAATGGTCATCTTTCTGTGGGTACAACTAATGTCTATGGGTATGGAGAGTTGGTCCCATTATTTTACGTGATATCTTTATGCTAAAAGACTGCTTATTTTTTTCTCATGAGGTGATGGATATATGCCTTAGTTCTTTACTAACGTACTGCAGGAAGTGAAGGAGTCATTTGATTTTTGGGGAACTCCAGAAGGTGATTTGGTCCACCCTGCTGATTGCATTGAGCAACTCCTTGAGAAAGTTCGGCATCACAGAGTGAACATCGATGGTAATGTCTGCACTGTTATGGTGACAACTTTAGTCCTTGAGGTAATTCTTCCTTTTTCTACAAACGTGCGTTCATGTAACGTGAAATTGATTAACCTGCATTTCTTTATTCAAACATGTCAAAAGTACTTACTGACAAGTACTATAATCAGTCTGCTGAGTAGTGTTCGATAATCTGGTTTAAGATTTTCCTTCTTTTGATGATATGTTTATTGCCTTGTAGGGCTGGCAAAGGAAGCTTGATCCTGATTATGATGTTATGCACACCTTGCAGACACTGCTGCTCAAATCTGATTGGGCAGAATCTCTAACTTACACTATTGAAGGACTCATGGCCCCATGACAAACTCTTCTAATTCTTCCTCCAATTGCAACATATCGTTATACTTGTAAGTTTAGAACAACAAATCGTATATTAGCCAATAGTTCAGTTTGGTTGAAAAAAATTTAAGCATTTCAGCTCAGCCCAAGTGTAGAAAAACAGCCTTAGAAAGACTGTCCTGTACTTGTTGCTTTGGTCCAAAAATATTACAGCCACATGGATCTTATCCCATACATGTAAGAATTTATAAGTAAAGAAGAATAAAGCCCTTCTCTTTGCCTGAATTGTCAAAAGTGAAAACCATGTGAACTCCAGAAATTTGACTTTAGCACTGTTCTTGGAGGCAGTAAATTATTTATGATGTCACTAAATATAAGTTTATTAGAAGAGTTTGAAATTCAAAAAAAAAAAAACAATAATAGAAAAGGTAATCACATGTTTCTTGAAAAGATGCAATCTTCAAGATCCAGTAAAGCTAAAGTTGACAAACTGTCTTCCATTTGAATTAAATACAACACAAAGGTGAAGCTTGTGAAATATCGTTGCAGCTTTGTCAAAAGAGTGTAATTATAAAAGATAAACCTTACATAACAGAAAACTTATGTTAAAATTGTGACTTTTGTTTTTTTGTGTTTATTTGTTCTTTTCTTTGGATACATAAAGAATGCGTTCAAGTTATTAATAATAGACCCGTCTTATTGATCCAATAACTCTTAACGGTTTTATGCACTAAAGGGTCTTGAACTAAACTTTCTGATGGGGTACACAAATACCCAACATAGCATATGGTATACTTTTAAGAACATAATTCACAGGCCCCCTTAATTATAACAAAGTGCAAAGTAATAAAGATTATAAGGTGGGACTCAAATCTAATACTGATGCCCCAAAATCTCCCAACACTAAGAAAACACCTTCACACCACATGTTTGGTCATTAGATTTTGTGGCTTTGGTTCCATAAACCCTTTGTTTTCTCAGTCTTTATTTTGACTTGTGCATTTTTGGTCCACCTCTCCTGTCTTCTCTGAATTCATACATGAACCTAAAAGACATTATTGTACTTCTGTAAGTTTGATTGATCTTGCTAAAGAAATTATCAAAGATGAGAAGAAAAAAAACGGATTTTAAATTGAATTCCTCATCTCTACTTGTTTCATTGTTAAACAGTAGAGCATTTTCGTTGCACTATACTGGTAATGTTAATTGTGAATAATGTCATAGCCAATTTCATTCGTCGAAAAATTATACTTACTACTTCAAATGATTGAATTTCCCTAAACACAATAGACCACTCTTATTTTTTTAATTTCCTTAGAGAAATCCGTGCCTCACACTGATTGGGAAGAGAAGAATACAAGCAAATTATAAATAAGTATACATATTTTAATGTCCTGTGAATTGTTGGAATGATAAAGAACCATTAGTATACTGAATATATATATATACACACAATTGAACATTAAAGTTGGAGAAAGAGAAAACCAACTTCATTTTTTATTTTTAGAAAAATAAAAATAAAGTAGTGACAGGTAATAGATAAAAGCTACAAATAATGAGAAGTGGCACATGCATGTGAATGGTCCTTTCTTCATTGATTCATCTGAGCTGCATAATGAAGAGTAAGCAAGGAAATGATAAACCTTCTCTTTTCAAAGCACATGCCTTCTATTTTTATTTTTTCCCCTCAGTCAAATAGGTCCCATCATCCCTACATACTCTACAAGCTTTACTTTTCTACTCGTGTCCTTTTTTTTCTTCCCACGTTGGCCGTTTGAAATTGACTTTAGAGCCTGATTATATTTGAATTCGCGTCGAAAAATTTCACATAAAAAATAAAGCGGTCTCTAACAAAGACGATTTCATACGAAAGACTTGCACTCAAAACCTCTTATGTTCATTTTTACTTATCATAATTCTCTTTTTAAGTATCATATAATATGAACTTTGATTAATATTTTAAAATATATTTTTTTATTATATTTATATGAAAAAATTGTAATATAAAGTACTTGTTATATAATTTATTAATATTTTAAAAATTAATGAAATTATCTCTCGAAAAGCACACATATCATGAAACGGTGCAAGTATACCCCAACTTATGATAATCAGAGAGGAAAATAATTATAAATGGAATCGGCCTCTATCAAAACATTCATTATTGGACGAACAGAATATGGCAAATATAGGAATAGGAGAATCATATTTAGGTTGATATAATAATTATTCAAGTTTAAATTATATATACTTAAAGTTCTCCCAGCACATGCAATGAATAGTAGATAAGTCAAACAAAATTTAATCCATTATTAAATAGTTTGATCATTACTAGACAATATTATTGTACTAGTAAAAGTCGTAATTATGAAAAAAAATAATCAAATTGTGTACCTTGGATTAATATTGTTACAACAGAAAATGCAAGACATAACCGCGACTTTAGAAAATATCATCAAAACTGTATCATTAAAGGCCTAGGGTGGCAGCTCTTTTTATATAACATAAAATTGAGATTGATAAAGTACTAAATTATACTCATAGAAAAGAATTTTATGTTGTCACGGTATAATTATAATTAAGTTAATTATATACAAATGATTAATCGTTTGGGTGCTTTGGAATAATAGCATTTAATCTGCCTGCTATGGAATAATGACAGGAAGAATTTGGAAAGCCTGAAATTTTAAATTAAGACATAAATATGTTACTTAGTAATTAATGATAAGAATTAAGAGTGTAACAGATTGTGAGTGATTTGGCTCCACAGAGTTGGATCTTCTTCACCTGCCACCATTTATTGTCTTCATATATTAGTAGTATATTTTTCTCTTGGTTAGGTGAAAATATTACATTAATTTATTTGGGCCCAACATAAAAAGTGAAAATGATATTTTAGCTTCTAATTAAGCACCTAAACTGCCTGTCTTTTATTTGTTGACTTGTTGTATATTGGTGTTTCTATAGGTGTCCCGTGCTTTTTTATGAAAAATGAAATTAAAATATCAATGCAATATGTAAGCACATGATAATTTATTGCCCACTCGACAAAAAAGTTAGATAACTTTGTTTATCAAGATTAGAACGGATAAAAAAAAAAAATTTAGTCATATTTTTAATAAAATAATTAAACTTGAGATCTCATAATTATTCTCAACTCACTCTATAACTATCAAGCCACACAACGATTTTTTTTTTATCAAAGAACTATATTTTTGTTATTTCACTCAAAAGTTACTTAACTAAATTAATGTTACGACACAAAAGATCGTTCAAACCAAAAAGTGATATATTGAGCTGCTCTTTAATAATGTAACACCTGATTTTTAAGTGAAAAATAGAAAATATTATAGAGATTTTAAACAAAAACCTACCTGACCCGTAAAATCTCTTTATATACTAAATAAATTCCCAAAAATTGACAAATATGTTTAAGAAATAAGCCTTACTTGTCATTCACGAATTTAGTACACGAGAAAAAACGCAAGATGAGATAGACTTAAAAAGAATAAACATATGAAGCGTGCCTTTAAGCTCCAAGTCAAAGCCCCACAATTCTTTTATTTAAAATCTTTTTCGAATACCCTATAAATTTATAATATGTTATATACATTAATAATAATAATAATAATAATATAGTTTCATAAAGAGGTTTGGGAGAGTAAGGTGCATCGTATATGTAGATTTTTATCCCTATCTTTATAGGATATAAAAGTTATTTCTGATAGACACTCATGACTCAAGAAACAGTTTGAAAGAATTGCAAGTTATAAAAAATTATGATGCAAATATTGAAAAAAATAATTGATAGTACAAATATTAAAAACAATCAAACTAAAATAAAATCTAAACATAAAATAATGGTAGCGTACTATTGTAATATGATACATATTTTTGCATTTTTAGAATTCCTTTTTGTAGTCCATATTATTCTTTTGCTTGGCATTGCTTCTACAACTAACTAAAAGTTGACGTTTATGCTGATAAAGACTGTTCATCTTTAATGTTACCCTATCTTTCTTTTCTTTAATTCAAATTCAAACAAGAAAAACTACATTTATTTATTTCCTCAATTCAAATTCAAACTAGTAAAATAATTTAGCCATTAATTTTAATTTAGAGACAATTATTATCTAATGAAATGGTCAGTTCACCGAATTGATTGAGTCAGGGCAAAAGTAATTTAATTAAAATGGAAGAAATTTAATTTAATCATTTTTTGGTAAACTGTTTCGATAAGATCTAACATGTATAACAACAATTAACCAACTGTTTAGTGAAAAAAAAAAATGTCATTAAATTAGTTAAGCTGTTGTTGGATGTGGTTGTTAAGTTTGCAATCAAATTAGAAAAGAAAAAAAAAATCTAACACAAACTAAATATTAAAGAAAAGAATTTGGATCTAATTTCGACTTTTATTCAAATAGTTTTTAAAATTCTGTCTCTTTATTCTTGAAATTTATATTCCAAAGAAACTAAACAGAGATTTTGTCAAATGGCCGGTGTTTATTTTTTATTAAAACTATCAAATCAACTTTTTCTGAAAACGACCCCCTGACGGAGGAAAAATTCTACCTTTTCCAATGTGTAAATAAAATAACAAACAAAAGAAAAAAAATATAGTAAATAAAAAAATATTCATATTCCCTTTATTTCTTCTCAATTTATGTGTTTTACTTCTTTCTGATATACATATTTCAAAAAGAGTAGTATTTTTGTATATATATATATAGTGTGTAAGTTTTTCAAATTTCAATATTTTATCTGATAAATTCAAAAACCACAAAATTTATAAGTATTACACACATCAAAATTTCAACATCTCCCTTTATTTATTAAATTATATGCACAATCAAACTAATACACTTTCTTTTTAGTCTATCTAAAAAATAATTTTTGTTCAATCAAAATCTTGTTTATAATAATGAAAGGTGTATTAATAACTCCTAAGTATTTTAATATTAATGGATGAGCTTGTGAACCTAATCTTTGGTTTTGTTGTGAAAACCAAAGGTTAAGGAACATTCATAAGAATCAAGACAGAGACTGACAGACTGTAAAGGGGGACCATAGCTAACCCATAAACATCCAAACAATATTTATAAAGTCTAAAATTTAGCACATAAAATACCATAAATGCATGAGACAAGCAAAATACACTTATCATTCAACTTCCATTCTATTGACTCACACAAAATGATCATTCATTCAATTATATAATATGCTTACTAACCTTTACTTCTCTTTGAAGAAACAAAAAAAATGAGATATATATTTTGCTAATTTCTTTGACATTTTATCCATAAACTTGAGGCAATTATGGGTACAATGGCGACTGTTGATGAGGTGGCGAAGGAGGCTAGTGGCCGCGAAGAAAGAATTTTGGTGTCGGTGCGTCTGAGGCCTTTGAATGATAAAGAAATTTTAAGAAATGATGTTTCAGATTGGGAGTGTATTAATGACACTACAATTATTTACAAAAATGTTAATCTTTCTTTGTCTGAACGCTCTATGTATCCCTCTGCTTATACATTTGGTAAGTTCATCCTTTATTTCTTCATATTTACTTGAAAGTCTTGTAATTTGCATTTCTGCTTGGTCCATTTTGGGTACTTTATTTGGATTAACTGTTGATTAGGGAGTTTTAAGTTTATGTGATTTAAATTGTGTGCTAATTCAGGAAAGAAAGGTTTTAGCAGCCTCAATAAGTCATGTTTAACCATAATTGAATTAAACTTTATGAGTTTGACAATGTTCTGTTTTTGGGATATGATTTTGCTTTGCTTGCAGACAGGGTATTTAGGACTAATTGCTCCACAAGACAGGTGTATGAAGAAACTGCTAAAGATGTTGCTCTTTCTGTTCTTAGTGGATTCAATTGTGAGTAAGAAAAATTAAATATTTTTCCATTTCTTTAGCTAATTTATCTGATACTATTAAAATTTCAATTTTCAACTTCAAAATCTATGGTCCGGCTATTTGTGTCTGAATTGTTCAGTATTTCCATCGATCTTATAGTTCGTACAAGTTCATGTTTTGTATTATTGATCTGAAACCATTAATGTATTTCGTAGCAAGCGTATTCGCGTATGGCCAAACGAGCAGTGGAAAGACGTATACTATGACTGGTATAACTGAATATGCTATAGCTGATATATATGACTACATTCAGAAGGTGATCACTTGTTTATATTGTCTGCATTTCGTATTATCCAAGGCTTTTCGCTTTCGCTTACTGAGTATCTAGTTGTATTACTACTTGTAGCACTCCGAGAGAGACTTTATTTTGAAGTTCTCTGCTATGGAGATTTACAATGAATCTGTCAGAGATCTCCTTAGTGCTGATACCACTCTTCTTAGACTTCTAGATGACCCCGAGGTTAGTCCTTTTCTCCGAATCAACAAATTTTTTTAGATTTTTTTTCCTCCTTGAAATCTCATCAAAGCAATTTTGACAGAGAGGAACAATTGTTGAGAAGCTCACAGAGGAAACATTGAGGGATTGGAACCACGTCATTCAGCTACTTTCTATTTGTGAAGGTAAGAGACGAAAGATTAGTGTTGGAACGAAATTTTGCCTGAGAGGTGCAGAATGTGGATACTGAGGAGGGGTTTGAGAAGTAGTTGATTGATATTGTTTGAACTTTTGCAGCTCAGAGACAGATAGGAGAAACCGCGCTCAATGAGACCAGCTCCAGATCTCATCAAATTATCAGACTGGTAAAATAACATAATATTAGTCGTGTGCATTTGGTTAACAAGCCAGTATTATCTTTTAGAAGATTACAGTTTTGACTCATAACTTATTGCAGACAATTGAAAGTTCTGCGCGGGAGTATTTAGGCAGGGACAATTCCAGTTCTCTTTCAGCTACTGTGGTATGAAAATATGTCTGGGGAGATAGTTGATATTTAGCATGGTCTCAGTAATCATCATACTAATAAGTGCTTGTTTTTCTCGATGTCACGCAGAATTTTGTTGATTTAGCTGGAAGTGAGCGTGCATCTCAGTCATTGTCAGCTGGCACAAGGCTGAAAGAGGGCTGCCACATAAATCGCAGTTTGCTGACTTTGGGCACTGTTATACGCAAGCTAAGGTCGTTTATATTTCTTGCCTCTCTTCTAATCTAGTGCAATAGGGTCATTGTAAGAGTCCATCTCCTCATACATTGCCTTTGCATCAACTTTATTTTCTCCAAAATGCTTATTGATATAAACATAAACCTCTCTAGATCACTTCTAATATAGCAGGAAATTGAAATTGAAATTGTTGCTAATGCAAGTTGTTATATAATACAGCAAGGGTAGGAATGGTCACATTCCATTCCGAGATTCAAAGTTAACTAGGATACTACAACCATCATTGGGTGGCAATGGTAGAACTGCCATCATCTGTACAATGAGCCCTGCACGAAGTCATGTTGAGCAATCAAGGAATACTCTTCTGTTTGCAAGTTGTGCCAAGGAAGTAACTACTACTGCCCAAGTGAATGTAGTCGTCTCAGATAAAGTTTTAGTGAAGCATTTGCAGAGGGAGTTGACGAGATTGGAGAACGAGTTAAGGAGTCCTAGAACTTCTCTATTCCCTTCAGATTATGAAGCATTGCTGCGAGAGAAGAACAAACAAATAGAACAGGTACTGCATCTTGGATTGATAATCTAGTTTCCTGGCTATTGTACCAGTTTGACACCTTGATCATTATGTCATCTCTTTTGTAGATGGAGAAGGAGATAAAGGACTTGACTATGCAGCGTGACATAGCTCAGACTCAAGTTAGAGATATGCGACAACTGCTTGGAGATGATGCAGGTTTATTAATGCAGGTATATATGCTACTTAGACTGTTATTTTCTGTCTATATATTTGCTTCTTAATGCTAAAAGGCGCTTCAGGGTCACTGTGGTGTGGCTGAATGTAGAGCAGTCCGCCCTTACAGCCTTTGAATTATGTTACAGGTTGGTTTAGGAAACTACCCAAATCTGCGTGTGCGGAGATCACCAGATTATCGAAGCCCAATGCAAGTGTCCATTTTGTCATACACTCCATCTATAGATGCTGATATTAGAACATGTTCAGATGGACATAGCAGGAGTAGTTCTGAGGAACAAATTATACGCGTACCAGAGTTTGAAGAGAACTTTCTCCATAACAGTTCATCTCCAAGGTTATTAGCTGGCCGCAGTTCAAATTATAGTGAAAGTGATTCATGTGAAGGATGGGATGAGATTGAAAAACAAAGTAATGGAACTAATTCAGAAGACCTATACAAGGAAGTTCATTGCATTGAAACCAAGGAATCAAGTACGAAGGTAAAACAAGAATCCAAATTTCCATCTCCTGAAGAAAGAAGTAAGTTTCCAGCTGAAATGACAGCAGATAATGAAGACAAAGCAGATAAGGGAACAGTGTCACCTCCAGCAGACGACTATGGACGATTAGCACCACCTTTACTCAAGGAAAATAGAGAAGTCACATTGTTGCCCTGTAAAGAAGACGAAGAATTTGTGCCCTTCTCATCTTTTAAGGAAGAAAAGAAAGATAGTGAAGAACCATTGTCACTTCCCTCAAAGGATTCTCAAACCCTTGAATCACCAAAGTTCGCAGACAGTAGAGAGTCAGTAACATTGCCGTTGAAAGAAGAGAAAGAGTTGAACTGTGTGCATACATTTGAGCCTCCTTCTCCAGCAAATTTATCCTCAACATATGAGCTCCTTGACGATTCACCAGGCTCAAGCATCTTGAAATTAAGTAGAAGCAGAAGCTGTAAACCTAGCCTAATGGATGATCTATATTCTCCATGTTTTAAGGAACTCAACAAAAATGAAAATACTCCACCATCTCGGCCAGAAAGAAATGTCAACGCAACACCCGAGTGTTGGGAAATCAAAATCTCTCCCCCGAACTTTACCTCCGATGTGAAGGACTCTCAAGAGAAAAGTTCCACCTATTATGGCGAGACTGATGTCAATGAAGTGTCAAAAGGGGAAGATACAGATAATGAGAGTGTCAATGATGTAGATGATGCAAGTGATGCAAGGACGGACGATACAGATGAGCTTCAATATGAAAAGGAGGTCAAAGAGTGTCCTGTGAGTATTATCTTTTCTTCTCTCTACCTGTCTTCTTAATCATCTTCCCATATATCTCCAATCTCTTATCTGTTCATGATGATGAAATTTATATGCTTCATTTTTTGGATGGGTGATTCTTCTAGTCCTGAGATTTTTAGAAGAACACCCTTCTTTCATGGTTGATGTTCGTTCATGGAATGAAAAGTTTGTGTGACCTGAAAAAATATAGATAAAACCTGTAATCGACAGTCGGATTACATTCCTTGGGTTTATGTCCACTGTTTAAATAGAATCAAGAAAACTTACATTTCCTTAATTTATGACTAATATGTGTTTGTATGTTACTGGTTAAGGAGGCTGAACTAGAGCATGATAGACCATCAAAGCGTGTCAAAGATGTCGGGTTGGACCCAATAGAAGATGATCTGAAAAGTCTTCGCAGCTGGCCCTCGGAGTTCAAGATGCTACAGAAAGAGATTATTGAACTTTGGAATGCTTGCAACATTTCCCTTGTGCACAGAACATATTTCTTCCTTCTTTTTCAAGGTGATGCTAAGGATGCAGTATATCTGGAGGTAGAGATCAGAAGACTGACCTTCCTCAACGACACATATTCGCATGGAGAGAAAACAGAGGTCAATGGCAGGACTTTGTCCCTTGCACAAAGGTAATTTGACTAACATCCGGCATATATTTGCATCACAGAGCCATATATATGTGCACTGTCTTTGTACCTAAAGCATGATAAAAGGTAAGTCTTTGCATTTAACAGCTCAGTTTTGTACTTGGCATGTTAAATGCAAAAGCAAAAGATGATAGATAACTATGCAAATGAAATTTGAACGGATTGACAACTTGTTTGATTTGTGAAACAGCATGAAAGACCTTCGTCAAGAGAGACGAATGCTGCGCAAGCAAATGCTGAGGAAGCTAACAGAAGAAGAACGAGAAAGCCTGTACCTTAAGTGGGGCATTCAGATTAACAGCAAACATAGGAGGTTCCAGTTGGTTCAGCGTTTGTGGAACAAGACAGATGATATGAACCACCTTGCAGATAGTGCTTACCTGGTAGCAAAATTAACCGGATTGATGAAGCCAGGACAAGCTCCTAAAGAGATGTTTGGTCTTGACTTTTCACCTAGACCATCTAGAACTTATAACTTCACGCGTAGTTTGATATCTTCAATCTTGTAAAAATGTCAGGTCCAATATTTGAGTTGGAAACACTCGTTGATGGCTGACTTCGAGCTCCATTACTCATAGTGTTCTGATTTTTAACTGTTAGTGAGTTTGAGTATTTCGTAGTTTGTTTGTTCTCTTGGGTGTTGATCACCGGAGAGATTCTGATTGTAATTGCGAATGTAGATTTGTACATGAGTGCTAATTTGATCTACTGAACATAAAGAGAGTGTAAAATACCTACGTTATATATAGATTGGTTGTTGATTATGTGCTTCTACCATCATTTCATCTGTCACAAAACTTTAGTGACCAAGAAGAGACTGCTTTCCGTTTTGGCTTCAGTAAATTGCATAAAATGGACCTGCACTGCTGATTTCATCAATCTAGCAAAGCTTAATTCACATTAACAATGGGCTTGTAGCTGATGACATTCAGCTGCAATTTGAGTTATAACATGTTTTGCCAAACAACCCTTTGATTTCTCTCTTTTGTTAAAAATTTGGATATGGACTCCGAATAGTTTCTACTGTTCAGTTTCCGTGTGAGGATTGATAGCAAAAATTTAGAGCAAGACAACAATTTAGGCTCTGATTAGCACAAACCATAAGAGGGAAAATCATTTCTAACACTTACTCATATTTACATAAGAAAACACACTCCAATATCAAATATCAAGAAAATATAATCAAGATTAGAATAACATACTGATTGATGACTAAAACTGGAGTCATAGATGAGTCCCCGTGCCAGAAATTTATCAATTTCTACTGATCTACTAGTATTAGTTTAAGCCAGGGATTAACTTGTAGGTGTTCTTGTAGCCTTTTTATCTTCCTCTGGTTTGGGTTATGGTGGCCTCTAATCAGCAGCTTATAGTGAAAGTCATAAGTTTTCTAGACCGACTTCTTCTCAAATTCATCGACATTATATTCATCATCATCATCATCATCATCATCTTCTTCTTCTTCTTCTTCCTCAATTTCATATATGTTGCTCCTGAACTTGCTTAGGTCAGCCTTAGCATCATCTTCACCCAAAAAGTCAAATCCAAATTTGATGTCACGATGCTTAACCAAAAGCCATCGAAGTAGGCGGTCTTCTTTGTTCAAGTAATGCAGCTCATTGTTAAAACTGGAAGGTGTCATCACTGTCATTTGCATCAGTTGCCCCTAAAAAAATGCAAGATATTACAAATATAGTAACAATAATCATAATGCTGTGAACGAAAATGGACCTAATTACCAGACTCTATTGTGAAGATAGAGAAGAGCAGGCCTCTCCGAGGTCCTATAGGTGCATCATGGAAAAAATTAGCATGGTCATTGTCACAGACCTAAAACTTATTTATTTTCATGCACCAAAACAAAGGAAAGCAGCAGACAAATGATGATGGGGCTAAACAGCTATCTCTACTGCTATACAGAACAACTGTTAAAAGCACCTTTGGAATTTCTTCGGGCATAAATTCATATCTTTGGCAACTTTTATAGTTGAATGTTCTTCCTTCCTTTTTTGTTAATTGTGGTCTCAGGGCTGACTATGTGGATCTCGACTATTCCACCTAGTACGTGCTACCTCCTACCAGCACAGGTACCGGGTAACTCTTTCTATCAAAGATTAGGAAGATGAGAAGAAATCAACTAGTGTTTTTTTCTCTTCTACTTCTATAGTCCAATGTTCATGGGACTGCATTCCGCCGTTGATGCTTTTCTGATGAATCATTCGCTTGTCCGGAGAAAAAGAGATGCAAATATGACATTATTGAAAGGATAGTAGAAACAGACCTGATAATATCTTCCATCTAGTTTCTTAATGCCATAACCCAATTGAACAGTACCAAACGACTTTAAATCTGTAAGCACACCATTTTTCTATAAACATGCTTCCCAACCTTTGCAACAAGGTCCATCAGAGACTCCTTTTTTACATGCGGTTTCAGTAAAAGCATACAATCATAAAGCGGCATCGTTTGTCTCCTCTTGACTCAACAAACTACCTGAATCACAAAATGAATTGCATTAAAGCTTGGAGAATCCAAAAGTAAGACAAACTGCACACCTGCAACAAGATGATTAAAGCAAACTCAACCAAGAGATTCACCCATTGAAGTAAAACAGAATATATATCTTAAACGTTATAATGTTTGATTGTTTTCTCATTAGCTCAAGTGAAGTAGAAAATATATGAAGTCCAGATTCTTAAATATTAGGAGAATAAGAAAAATGGATTTTGCTAATAAATGTAAAAGCAAAAAATAAAGTATCTTCCTTTTTCTGAGATCAATTCTCATTGTGACAATTTCAAAAATCCATGAGACGCACACCCAACACAAATGAACAACCCATAAAGAAGCAGAATAACAACTTCCAATCGCGACATATGAAATATTCTCCGACTAACTCAAACCCCCCACCAGGAAATAGCAAAGTATCATAATAACCTCCGGAGACCCCTTGGGATATATATATATATATATATGAACAACACAAAAGAAGAAAAATCGTAATACGTTTGCACATCTAAGTTCAAGCGGTGAATTATAAGCATTTTTCCTCTTCAATTGCCGTATATATTATCTTTCAAGTTATATTAATGTTCTATCAAGGTCATAATCTTCAATTTCCGTGTATACATAATCTTTCAAGTGATATTAATGCTCTTTCAAAGGTCATAAACTACGAATCCTTAACTCTTTATACGAATATTTTCATTATCAAGAATACCTAAATTTCACACCCTGCTTTTATTTCACAGCTTTTGTTTATTCTTTAACTCTTTATTCGAATTTTCTCTGAATTTTCCGCAGTAAAATAATTTCTTCAATAAACAAGAACACTTTCATTTTCATTATCAAGATTCAAGAATACCTAACTAAGATTTTGAATTAGAAACATTAATATGAGTGAAAAATTATTTAGGGGAGAAATTATAGATTGAGAGGTGAAAGGAGTAGCGTATAACAGAAACATACCGTTCGATTGCCGTAAATGCGAGGATTTCGCCGTCGACGGAGTAAGGTTGGGGACGGGGCCCGGGGGTTTAAAAGAATTAAGGCAGAAATTTGGTTAAGACTCGAGAGTTTGGGCTTTATGTTTTGTCTTCGTCCAGCCTCATACATTTTGGGATAATTTTTCTGATTGCAGGACCAATGGGGTTGTCAATTGAAAAAAAAAGGGATAAAAGTCTGAAAAATACCTCAACTTTGGTCGGATTTGTTGTTGCGATACTAAACTTTCATAAAGATCTATTACCTCTCTAGACTATTTAATACCGTATTTTTTACCCTCTGAACTATTTAATAGTGTATTTTAAAGGTATATATGTGCCCACGTGGACAGATTACTATTTATAATTTTGCATTATTTTTTATGTCCACGTGGACAAATATATATGTTTAAAATACGGTATTAAATAGTCTAGGGAGGTAATAGTTCCTCATGAAAGTTTAGTATCGCAACAGCAAATCCGACCAAAGTTGGAGTATTTTTCAAACCCTTATCCCAAAAAAAAAAACATAAATCTCACATAATGTGCTTCCACTTTAGTTTTTAATATTATATTTTTTTAATCACATTTACTTCATCATATATGAATTATAGGTCAATTTAAATGTAATTATTTTAGATACATTATATCACAACATGATTAGCATGTATTTAGAATGTATTTGGTATAAAAAAAAATATATGTATTTAGTATCAACTATCAAAAGATACATGTTGATAATTCACTTGCCTCTCTCCATGTGTATCTGTATTTTAAAATATATCTGCTATCAAAGATACATATTTTTAGTGATTTTGATATATGTATCTGACTTGAAATCTAAATGAGTAGTGTATTTGACTTGAAATCCGGCACAAAATCATTAATTAGTGAGACAGGTTATAATTATTTGGAACTATAGAGTGAATTAATATCTATGATAGAAATGTTTATGTAATTAAATAGTTTATTTTATTTATTTTTTAAAAGAAATATAAATTACTAGTTTTAGAATCTAAGTGGACAAAAAAAAATTAAAGAGGTTAATTTTGTATTAAATAATACTTAATAAAATGTAGGCTAATTAATACTCCTATCGATTTTTCTCAAGGGGACCTAACACTTTTGTCATCTCCCTCTCCCATAAGCCGCCCTCAAAGTGAAGAGAAACCCTAGAAAATCCAGATCGAGAGAGAAATTTGAAACCCCCAATCACGAAGTTCCAACGATGACACGAAGTTTTGATGAGAAGAAATCTGTTCATACCTGCAAAGAGGAAAGCTTTGTGATCAAGCAATCAAAGAAAAGAAAACGGCATCATCACGCAATAAGAATTCACTTAGCAGATGAAATTACTACAAACATCCTTAGCAGATTACCCGTGCAGTCTCTTCTTCGATTTAAATGTATTTCAAAATTTTGAAACACGTTAATCTCTGACCCTTACTTTAACATGAAGCATCAGAGTCATAATTCTGAAAAGCTTCTTTTTGGCCAATGGTGCATGGATACACCTAATATATTTAATTTCTATTCTTCTCGTTTATCATCGGTTCAACTAGTTGAGGACGATGTAGAAAAACTTGTTTCTCCTTCAAACTATAAACCGGCAATTAGGTACAGAGTGTATTCTTCTTGCAATGGGTTGGTTCTTCTATCAATTGCCGAAGACCTTTTGATTTAATTTGGAACCTTTCTACAAGAGAATCAATACGAATTTCACATTTAGAAAGACAGAGTACATTTCTTACTTATGGATTCGGATATGACACAATTAGTAATGACTACAAGATCCTTAAGTTTAACTATCCTAACATGGAAATTCTACCACTAAAAAGTGGATTATGGAGAAAAATAAGTTATTGTGGACGAGACTTATTACCGATATTGTGTAACGCTCTTATGGATCCTTTAACATTTCTACATGGAGCATTTCATTGGGTAGGTAATTTCCAAGAATTTTTTTTTTTTGTAGTTTCATTTAGTATTTCAAATGAGGGAGAGATACAATTGCTAGAGCCAATGAGGAAAATATTCACTCATCATGATGTCAAATATGGAGTTACAGTATTAAGAAGACTGCTTTGTGTTTATTACGCGGAGAACACTACTTGTAAGTTATGGGTAATGAAGGACTATGGTGTCGAAGAATCTTGGATTCAATTTTATACGATACAAGATACTTTTTTTATTTTAAATAGACCGCTATATATGTTTGATGATGGTGAAGTTCTACTCAGCTATAGGCATATGGGTTATGTAGGATATCGATTTAGGACATCCAAAGGACCATTTGGATTATGGCCTGAATTCAATACCATTCTACAAGGAATTACTTACCCAGAAAGCATAATTTCTCCAAAATTACTTATTTAGTGTTTGCTTATGTATTATCAAGACACTTTTTACTTTTTTTAAAAAAAAATATTAGTCTTTTGCCCCATGTACTATATCTTTAACCTCATATTTAAGGTATATAAAAGGGTATTATTCATAGTAACGAAATTGTTTTACTAAATGTTTACATATAAAATCTATATTTTTTAACTAATTAGATATATGTAATATCAAGTAAATATAATTTAATTTAGCTTTGAAAATTAATCAAATTAACTCACGAGATGTAAGTCAACTACACTTCTATTTTTGTCAGGAAAAACGAAATATAATCTTATTTTTGTCAAATATCTATTCCATTATTGTCAACTACACCTCTAATTTTTTTAATGAAACTTACCTTGCATATAACATTATAACTTCCTTTCTTCTATGTTAGTGAAATAAAGGAATACTCCATTTTTGTATTGAAAAGTACATACCCTTTAAACGCTGAATTATTATTTTAAAATGTAAAAATAAATAAAATGAGGGGGGAACAAAAATAGAAGGAAAAAAAAGGTTTAATGGAAGAGATTACACTTTTGAATAGAACATTTTCTTGATTCACAGTGACCTTTATAGTTATATAAATCGGTCTCTCATGAGAGAGTCAACAATTAAAGAATAGATTCACTGTTCATCATTTTAACTTTATATTTCGTGGCCTATCAAATAACGTGTAAATCATGAAACACATTTAATAATTTTTATATGATTTAGAGAAATTCATAATAATTAACATGAACTACAAGTGCTTGCAACACAATACTAATATCATAAGTACCAAATATGAAGAATGTTATCATACGAAAAAAAATAATCCTAATAATTAATCATGAAAAGACTAGTACTTGAAGAAATCCTAGCTAATCCTAGCTATTATTAAATCAAAGAAGGAAACAACATTTTCAAATCTTTTATAAATAAGACATAAAATTAAAAAAAGTTTGAGAAGAAGTAGAAAATCATAATTTCTAGTGCTTGGAAAACCTAAAATCTTCTTGTTTGAGGACAAAATAATCCTGTGCACCATCTTTAATTGCTACTTTCTCCCTCAATACCACATTCACATTCAACTCTCCCGTTGATGCCTTATTTTTACAAATCTTAAGACTTGTGTTCTTATTATTCTCACAAGGAATAAGAGATTTTTCTTCTTCTGAACGTAATTCACTACTCTTGAGTCGAGTCTCCAATTTGTACGTTGTCATTCCTATTAAAGAATTCGAAAAAAATTTACGTGCCTTAAACACCTCGAAACGAAGAGAATTTACCCTTTCTGTTGGATCAATAGTGATTACCCACCTATTTGTGCCCCATATAACATTGTTGGAATATTTGATATTTGTAGATGGGAATGTCACCAATGCGTTGCGCTTTATCGGACCTTCTCCTTCGATGAAAACTTTCACGTAGAATGTTCCCTTCTTTTTTTTATTAAAAGAAGCAAATTCTACGGTCAACAACATTAATATATTATCACTAGCATGTGTGTTTTTCTCCATGATAGTAATAAATAAAAATTATATAACCCCACGCTACAAACCAAGCAAGAAAAGTGATTTAATTCTTAGATGCATCTAATATATATATACTCCACATGAAATGGATGATTTTATTATGTTTAAATAATGAGGATTTCCCGGAGAAAATATCTCTTTGATCAACAAAGTCAATACTCAATAGAGAGAGGATTCCTAGTTCTATGGATAGGGATATGATAATTCTGTATTTTATTCCGAGATTAAAGTAACAAAATCTGTTTTTTTTTATTTAATAAATAATTCACCTAATTTATTTTATTTTTTATTAGCTTGATTTACTTTAATTTGTCAAATTTAGTATATATAAATTTTGATTTATGATTTCTTATCAAAATCATATTATTTTGCCTTAGTCATTAATGTAATAGGTTGAGATTTGAATCTAATATTTTATCAATAGTCTTACCCTTAATCATTGGAATAATATGCCAAAGTGCACCAAAATTCACTCCGGAGCTTTTAAAAATAATATCACCTTTAGTGATTATATTATATATAATTTTGATGATTATAAGCCCTAAATAATTCAATTGTTAACTTCAAAATGAATGAAAATACTGAGAAGCTTAAACCTATCCAATTAATTATCGTAAAAGTTGTATAAAATGAATGTAAATGAAAGTACAATATGGGATAAATATATGTAAAAGTTATATAAAAAACTACTCCTATTAATCTCCAGAGTGCAGTCCCCCTTATGGCGAGATTTAAAGGTATTGGACTAAAAGAGACATATTTAATTATCAAACAAAATTAAATAAAAGAATAATTTTTATTATTATTATTATTATATATAATATAGTATAAAAAATTATTTTTACAAATGAGTTTCATAGGCCAATCTGAACTACATATTTTGCTAAAATGAGACCAATTTTATATAAATAAAATTTGACGAATCAAAATAAATTGATTTAATAAATAAACAAATCAGGTGGATTAGATTTTAAGGATTAGTTTTGTTACCCCTACATTAAAGCCTTATATGTAGCCGATTTCGGAGGGAGAATTGGACTCTCAATTGAAAAAATATCTTATTAAAAGTGGTTTAAAAATAAAATAAAATAGATGAGAAAACAGTTTATATTTGATCAATAATTTTTTTTTAAAATCAATAATTAATGTTTGACCAGCAAAAATTCTTTTGGGGAAAACCAACTTTTGTTTTAGGTTATGAAAAAATCCACTACTCACTTATTTCTATCAAAAATTTGGCCACTTTTTGGATAAAATTTGTTTGTTATAATACCAAAAATAATGGTATTATAACTAAATTCTACGTGAAGATTTTGTAACTAAATTCTACGTGGATAAAAAAAAAAGACTAAATTCTCCGTGAAGATTTTGTAACACGGCAAGTGAAAACAACCATCTAAGAAAATAAGATATTCTAATTGTATCAGATCGATATGAAAGTTTTTGCTCGTTCAATTACATTTAAAAAGAACAAAATATTTTTGTTTTGAGGTGTGTAAGGCACATAATTTTTTTCCCATTTCTTTAATAAGAGTTGCAACATATAAATTGGAGACTCAACTAGTTATCAACAAGCAGAAAATCTTATTCCTCGTGAGCATATATATATAAAATGACCACAAGTCTTGAAATTTGTCAAAATAAGATTCAATTGGTGGTGTTAAATTAGAATATTTTATGATCCCATCCCAAGATTATTAATTATTAGTAACTCTTTTTTCTGATTGTCTTTCTAGTCAATGTTTACAATTGTGCAATTTATCTTCATATTGTTTGGGATCTTTATTTTCTATTTGAAAATTGTTCAATCCTCAATGTGATGAGAGTAAAATGTTTGTGAAGCTCTTTCGGAATTAACGCCAAATACAAAAAACTGTGATGTCATGCAATACCTCAAACATGGCTTCAGTCAGAATAGATCTTAAGCCTCATGCACCAGTGTTTTTGGCAATGGCTTTCTCAGCAATAAGTTGAAAAACATTCTCGGTAAACTGTAAACAGAAATATATTTGATCTTAGCCAAGTATTTCACCATTAAAGGTTCCACAAACAATTACAACCCTAGAAAAAAGCCTAAAAGTAGTGACCACAACATCCATCAAACTCCTGAAACTGGAAACTGCCCCACAAATTCAGGTATGAGTCCATACGTAGTGAAATCATCACTTTCTACCGAGATACAGAAAGCAATGTCAAACTAATGCTTCTGATGCATTTAGCTTTTAAAATTTCACGAGAATAAAGAGTCATAAAATCACTAGATTTACAAAATAGTGATCCGGAAAAGAAAACTATGCTCAAGTCACAGGGATCTCCTCACAAAGTGTTTCATGAAATTAATTGAGTATGACAAGATAACCTTTCTGCAATTGTCTTCTCTAAACCACAGGGATGAGAACAGTGACAAGCTAATGAACAATTAATGTCCAGCTCGTTACAACTTCACAGTCTTCGTAGATTATTGCTGCAAGGCATATAAACCAGCATTTGACTCGACTTCCCACTCCCAACATAAGTGTAGTTAATTAGCTGAAGAAGTGTTGTTTCTTGTTTGTTGGATAGGCCAGTGTCCGACATCTGATTTTTCTTGAACAAACAATCTTTCCCAGTAGAGACTAGAGATTGTATTTCACCCCCAACTTAATCAAATAGATTCTAAAAAGCACAAAACTATATTACCATCCAAATAGCAAGTGGTTAGTGTTTTTCCCACTAAACTATATTACCATCCTATAATAGATCCAGTATACCTGAATAGTATCGCCACATGGATGCTTCCGTGCTCTATTATCAGGTACACTTACAATCTAAAGAAGAAATAAAGATAAACTCAGCAGGTGAGCTTATTGATCTCCGAAAAATGCTTCAAAAGAGAACACATTTGAAGTCAAGGAACTACAGATATGAATTTGAGAACACATTTACAAGAGTAATAGGCAATTTTGGAACGAACAGAAAATATTTTGCAATAAATACTCACAGTTCCTTCAAGCATCTTCGGCAGCGCCTGTTGGACGTCCTCCTCAGATACATCTCTGCCAATGTTAAGGCTCTCAGCCTATAGAGATTACGATGAGAATGATTACGTCTTTAAAGTCAATTATCCAAATTCATAAAGTAGATAATAATTTTTGGACCTGTTTAGCTATTTTATCAACTTCATCTATGTAGACAACCTCTTGCTGAGCTGCTTCGACATTGAAGTCAGCAACGTGCAAACAAACATGAACACCAAAAAATAATTGAATAACTATGCTGTTGATAGTGCAAAAGTGAACCAGATTACAAAAGAGAATCCATGTAGTCTACTTGACAATGAAACACAAGCCTTTGAAACCAATATTCAGGCACATTTCAAAAGACAGGTAAAAGTCATGTTTAGGTTCATTTTGGAATTTGGAGAAAAGTTCTACATAAGATAGCTATGTCAACACTCATGGGGTGCTCAAGTAAAATTTTAAAAGTAATACTCAAAAGCAAGTACTTCAAACTCTCAAATAAAAGGTGACATATCTCCTCCCTATAGTTGCCTCAATGTGAAGAGAAAAATGGGTGACATTTTTCCAAGCTCTTCCAGAATTAACACCAAATACAAAAAGTTGTGGTGTCATGCAATACCTCAAACAAGACTTCAGTCAGAATACTTTCTAGTATAGATCTTAAGCCTCGTTCACCAGTATTTTTGGCAATGCTTTACTCAACAATAACTCGAAGTGCATTCTCGGTAAACTGTAAATCGACCTGTAACATCAAAACAAATCGTTTCGCGGTAAATTAACTGATTTTGATCCAGTGCATCAGAATGGAGTATCATTTTTATTTTTATTTTTTTATCAAGAATGGCTTCTTCTTCTTCATCATCTCTTTCCCTTTTTTCCTGTGAATGTGTTGGGGATAAAGACAGAAAAACTTATATTTTCAGAGGAATGAAATATCATACGTTAGAGCTAAACAACACTGAGTTAAAAGTTTACATTATTCAAGTTGATTGCTTGTATTTCTTGCAAAGAGCATCTTTGGGTTCTGTGAGAGCAAAAATAAGCATCCACAATTAAAAGGAAAAAAAAGGAAGTAAGAAACAATATGAAAGGTGAAAAGCAAAAGAGAACATCAACTTCAAATATTCTCTTTCATCTTCAAGCAGCCTACATATTTTTTTTCCTTCTCCTGGTAGTCCAAAAATCATAAACAAATAATTTCTCAATGCATACAAGTTGAACCTCACAAAGACTTTTCACAACAGGTGTAAATGACTGTTTTACAAACACACTGCTTCATTTTCATAGGTTGGTTGGCTTCTCTGTCCATGTATAAAGCAACTATTGTAAGATTATTGCATTTAACTAGGTTAAGGTACTTAAAATCAGATATTTGAATAATAAGCTACAAATTCAAGAGTACTTCTGATCTAGACTATAAATGCAAAGAATCTGCAAAAATGGAGATTTATTTGAAGAAGTTCGATAATGTAAATTGTTGGCACGCGGAAGCAGCACCTCAAGCTCAAATTCTAGAGGGGTAAAGATGATTTTACTGATATCAACATGGAAAAAATGATCAAAGAAAGATAGAAAAAGCAAATATTGGAAAAGGATACTTTTAACAGAACATACTGAGTTTACTAGTCTTCCCTTCTTAATGTCAGCTAAGAGTCCACAATAGCACCTAAAAGCAAAATGAACAAACTCCCAAAGTTCCCCATCCAATCAATCGATCAAAACCACATGTAAAAGTCGGGTGTAATTCACTCTGGTTGGGCCAATTTCATTAGGACATCATCTCAACAAACACTATGAGGATTCATCATAATATGACTATTTTAAAGTTGGTCATCAACCTCCTAAGCAGGGTTGGAGTTCCCAAAAAGCCGATTAAATCATGAAAACGTGAAACTAGAAACTACATTGCAAAAAGGCAAAAAGAGTAGACAAACGTGAACAAGATGATCCTCATCCAGTGAAGATAAACTCACTAAAACTAGAAACCGCCTCACAAATTCAGATATGAGTCCATATGCAGTGAGATCATCACTTGACCTCCCCCCCTCCCAACATGTGTGTAGTCTAGCTGAAGACGTTCTGTTTCTTGCCGTTGAATAGGTCAGTGTCTGACATCTGATTTTCCTTGGCCAAACATTCTTTCCTCGTAGAGATTTGTTTTCCACCCCCAACTTAATCCAATTGATTCTAAAAAGCACTAAACTCTATTACCATCCAAATAGCAAGTGGTAAGCTTTTTTCCCACAAAATTATTAGCCTGCAATTAATTTTTTTTAAAAGCAGATAAAATAGGCATTAAATAGAATTCAGTATACCTGAATAGTATTGCCACGTGGATGTTTACGTTCTCTTCATGTACACTTACAATCTGAAGAAGAAATTAAGATAAACACAGCAAGTGAGATTATTGATAGGAATTTGTAAACATATGTACAAGAGTAATAGGCAATTGGAACGAACAGATGAATACACTAGAAGGGAAATGGTGCATCCCTGAATCCCTCAAAGAGCTAATGTTATATTGGAACAGATGAGGCCTCCACAAAGCTGCAAAGCCCCTCTGGTACTCCATACAATAACCAAAGTAGTGACCAAAACATACATTAGACAACTTTCTTCACTAAAGAAAAGACCGTTACCTCCTGTATTCAGATTAGCAAACCAGAAATAATAAAAGTTGAAAAGAAAAACACAAAGAACTATCCGAGTCCATAGAACCCACTGTGTGTCCTTAAGAAATTTAATCCCCTCAAGTACCCGAGGTTGTAGATTAATTCCTCCCAAGATAAAACGGATTAACCATTAAAGAAGTAGCGGTACCTCAAACTTCGATAATTTCAACGAACTCAAAATGACAGCAACGAATTACACACACAGACACGATCGATCGATTTTGTTTTGTAAGAAATGTATGCAAAAGAAGGGAAGAATTCGAT
>NW_006238946.1:1031417-1035289 GCF_000226075.1 Solanum tuberosum
GACACCGTAGAATCTTGGTAAAAAATCACAAAGACATTGTAAATTCTTGAACATTCGAAACCACTAAAGCAAAAGAATATAAATTACATTGTGAATTACAATCACGAAACATCAAGAATTCAAATTCTCCAGCATAAAACCCTAAAGAACCTAAGATGCAATCAAAAGAGGGAGAGTTTCTTTGACTTCACCGAAAATCTTGAAATCACAATACGAATATCCATTGAAAAAGAGAGGGAGGATGCTTACTTTAATGCCAGAGAGAAGAGAGTGAGAGTTTCTTTCACTTCACCGAAAATCTTGAAATCACAATACGAATGAGACACACATGAGAACGTATTTACTATTAGAAACCTCAAGGCACTGCATAATTTACCCACCCAAAAAAAGATTGACAAAACGAAAGGTGAAGTTATCTAAAGCATTAAACTAAATCTTTAAGTTTCTTGAAATTTTAATTCTACATTAGTACTATAGAATGATCGAAAATCAAGAAATTAGAATCATATGATCAGAAACATAACAAGAAGAACTAGAATTTATCAACAGAAAAACGGGTAATAAACCTCGAGGGGCTGAAGAGAGTAACCCGAATGAAGAAGCGAAGTAGCCAATTCCAAACCGACGAAGCCAACTACACTCCCAATAGCCATTACTGAAGCAGAGAGAAACTGAATCATTGATGTTTTTTTTGGTGGAGAACAGCGTGGAATGCGTTTGGGTATTTCATATGTCCGTGTCCATTATAGAAACACTACTACTGTCTACTTCACCAATCTTGATGAAAAAACATTGATCTTCATAATCTTGATAATAATCTTGATGAAAAATCAGAAGAAAAACAACTGATAAGTACTAGAATGATCGAAAACCAAGAAATTAGAATCATATCATCAGAAACATAACAAGAAGAAGCCAAATTCTTGAACAGAATAAACCACTAAAGCAAAACAATATCAATTTACAACGGTTGAATTCAAATCAAGAAGCCAAATTCTCCAACATAAAACCCTGAAAAAAGAATAAAGAAAGCTTACTTTAAGACGAATGCCACATACACAGCGATTTTGAACGAATTTGAGGCTATCAGATGCTTTTGGAATTGATGATTAATTTTGGCGAGTATTTGGAAACTTCAGAGTTTCTTTTAGATTTTGATGAAAGCAATTTACCCCAATCCTCTCTATTTATAAGCAGCGCAGGGTTGCCATTTGCCACGTGGAAAATTTTCAAAAAAGAGAAGAAATATTTCAAAAATAAATATGTTTTCTTTTAAATTTAGATTTAATAAATAAGCTAATGTTTCTTAATTATATTTTTAGATTAGTTATTTAACTTGTAAGACATTTTGATAGGTAGATACGAAATAAATTATTCATGTATAAAGTAATACGATTTTTGTTTAACAATTAAAAAATTCATATAACTAATACATGTATAAGAATAAGTTACGAGGAAATTTATCTATTATTTTATTACTATTTTTTTTTCCTTTAAAGTTGTCTGTATTATGAATATCAATCAATTTTTTTACAGAAAGGGGGGGAGGGGGCGGAATGTGGGGTGATTACGATGTGGGAATCAAACCCTCACTAACAAGGTGGAAGTTCAGATAACTAACCTACTAAGCTACTAAGATTCTCCGAATCTATTTTAGGATCAATTTTGAGTCCTAGAGTGAATCCCTCCATTTAAAATTGGGAAAAATACGTGGTTAAGCAAAATTATATTACTTAATTACTCATCATAACTAAAGTTTGCTATAATTACCCCTCGCGACTAACATTATACATTAATTACGTAGGCTGACTTCCCAGTTTGTATACTAGCCACATTTGTATATGTATAATTTGTCATATTTGTATAATTCGTAGCTAACAATTCTTTGTTTGATTTGTATTTGTATACGATTGTTTTTATTTGTATATGACGATGATTTCCTTTGATTTTTCAGTTTTGTCATCATATACATTCAATCTTTTTGTGTATGACTTTTTAAAGTTTGTATAAACGTGTGGTTTTTGGATTTTGTATAATATAATTTATATAATGTAATTTGTATAATATATTTTGTATAATTGTTTAAAGTTCATATATTTATGTATGTATCAATTTGTTACTTTGAGTTTTATTATATTTGTATAATTCCAGATTTTATATTACTCAATTATACAAAAACACGTGAATTATATAAACGTACCTGCGAATTATACAAATTATTGTCCTCTCTCGCTCGCCTCTCTCCTCCCTCTCCCAGTCTCGCTTGCCATATATACAAATGCATATGTATAATATATAATTATCTAACCGATATACATATACAATTCATCTCTCTCCCACTCTTTGCCCTCTTTCACTCGCCTCTCTCCTCCCTATAATATGTAGCTACGAATTGTAATTATCAAACTATAGCTATGAAGAGTAATTAAACTATTTTTGAGTGGCTATATGCGAAAATTTCCTCTTTAAAATTGGACAAACAATGTTGTATACAAGGTGGCCCAAAACATTTAATAAGCCTGAAAACTTCAGTCCATTAACCTATGTGCATTGAAGGTGAAACTTGGACGTTTTGGCCATTAAACTGAGATGTCAATGAAGAATTTTAATTTATTTTCATTTTCAATAATATCATTACCTTATGAATGAAGGAAAAGTTATATATTTGGCTGTAAGCCCAATTCAATCTCCAATTTCAACCCGTTTTAAAATTCTTTACTAAGATATGTTCCTATATTAAAGGTATGACTTAATATCTATTTCACATCTTTTAGGATTAATCTATATATTTGTTACTTTTTAAAAAAATAAAAATCTTGAGCTGAAATTCAAATTGTGATTATAAAAGTTAATATCACTATGTTCAAATTATTGAGATTAATCGGGTCAAATTGGGCGGGTCAAGACCAACCCATTTTTAGCTCATATGAACCCAACCCATTTGAGCCCAAAGTAAACTTGGACGGATCAAGACCCAACCCAATTTCTATTTCAACCCATTTTAATATCTCTAATTTCAACCCAACCCGCCCATTTGACACCCCTAATTTGGCCGAATAGCTAAAAACTAATTAGATTTTCTATCAAAATATACTATTATATACAAAAGTTGTATATAAACCTTTTAATATACAAAACATATATATTATCGACTATTATTTTACTAGACCGCTATATTATGCAAAAATAGGAAAAGTGTGGTCAGGGAGCCAATAGTTGTATAAAAATGTGAAGGTCTAGAGCAAATGCCTGTTAAATCATCTCATACTAATTAATTACTGACGAGTTAGATAATCTAAATCTACTTTGTAAAACTCCAAAAGTTAGTAAAAAATAAAAAATGTTGTAAATGAATTAATAAACGTCCATTATACCCTTTTTATGCCTATAAAAGGCATTGTAACTTGTATGGAAAAACACACAAAATAAGAAAGATACAAAGTTTCCTATTTTATCTCTCTACTATATTCTTCCTTTCTTGGTTGTTATTAGTTTAATTTTAGGGGTAATGCTAAATGGCCAGAAAAAATTGACCAGAATTTGGCCAGAAAGGCAAAAAGACTATAATATTCTTATTTCAATTTTTGCATTTATTCCATCATACTTTTCCCTCCAAAAAAAAGTAACTTTTTTCTATTTTCCAAACTCCTTGAACTACTAAAATACAGACTTTTTGGCTACCAAGGGAAATAAAAGTGTTTTTGCGTATATTTATGTGTGTATAGTTCATTCGATTTATTTTTTAAAAAAATATTGTTCAGTTAATTAAAAAAATGGTAGTTTCATTTTTATACATTAATATTTTAATTTTGTTTTTATACATTAATATTGTTTTCATTACTATACCATACAAATTATGTTCTACATACATA
>NW_006238946.1:1035364-1036227 GCF_000226075.1 Solanum tuberosum
AACTAAGCATAATTCATAAATTTATAATTAAATTTTTCTTTAAATATAATCAACTAAATAGATTCTTCTATATAATGGATGTTTTTCAAGAGAAAAAATAATGTAATTTTGGAAGTTAGATATTTATAAAAAAAATAACTGACGAAAGACTTTTGTAACTTTTAATAACACGTTAATTTTTTATATTATAATCATTCCAAACAAGAATTAACATATATAGAAATTGGTAGAATTATTTCACTAATTTTAACAATGAATAAAAACTTAAAGTACTCATATAATACTAATTAAGAGGATGTTTCAAAAAGAATAAATAAAAGATCATGATCAATTATAATACTTTAAAATAGATGTATTTTTGTAGGATACTTAAATTACAATATGTCTAATGTATGTAAATAAAGTATAGCATAATTAGTATATACATTTTTTAAAAATTATTTCCATTTAATATAGAATTTTCTATCGAAGGAGACAATTAAAATTCATGTTAATAATAGACAAAAGTAGATTATTTTCCCATTAAAATTATACTAACTACTCGATAATACATAATTTAGTTGAATTAAGTATAATTTTCAAATTTACAATTGACTTTTCTTTAAATAAAATCAATGAATAAACTTATATAATTCTACCATGATTAATAAACATGTCATATAACGTGTGTGCTTTTCTTTTATGAAGAAAATAAGAATATAATTTTGAGAATTAGATGTTTTAAATATGAAAAAAGATATAATAAGACATTTATAACTATACCTCAAATAACATATCAAATTTTGTATATTCTAATTGCTCTAAACAAATTTATAATAACTTAATAGTAATTATTAAAATTATTTCACCATTTCTAACCACGA
>NW_006238946.1:1036753-1051566 GCF_000226075.1 Solanum tuberosum
GGGACCCTTAATTATATAACTAGGATCAATATATATGAAATATATGATTCTTATAATTTTTATAATGTATTGATATCCACCATGTCTAAAGTGTATTGAATTTTTAAATGTCGTTATTGAAATAATTTTAAATAATATTTAAATATAAATTAATTTAAAATAATTTTTTATGATGTGTCGATTTTCTAACATATTTTTTTATCTTTATAAAAATATTGTGCAAATTATGTTGGATTATTATTATTATTATTGTTATTATCATTATTATAACTTTACGATCTAAATTTGATATACTTTTGTTAAATAAAGTGGTTCACATATATCTATTGTTACACAAATAGTTCAGATAACTGTTTCGCTTGATGAAAATGCAAATATCAATTTTTCAAAATCTATTTGTTTTAATTTTTTATTAAAACAAAACTCATACATGGATATATGATCCATCTCATAAAGTTCAATAATATATTTGATACTTTTCACAATTGATTTTTTTTTACTTTTTTATTTAAGTGCTTAATTTCAGTCTTAAATATCTTATTTGTGGATTTATTTGCTTATCATTATCTGAATATTTTATTTTTATTTAATTTCTTATTTTGAAAAGGATGAAAAGTAAAAACAAAGAGTGAGATTGGAATAAAAGTGAGAAAAGAAAAAAAACTAAAATTATTTTCTTTTGCGATCATATTTGTAATTTTTTTGTAGTTATGAAAAGATCAACACATCTATGATAGACTTTACAAGAAGATGAGTTTGAGTTAAAATTATTTTGAATTTTAATTTTATGAGAAAGTTTATTTTGTAATGTAAATTTTAAATTTTATATTCTAAATTTTAAATTTTGTATTCTAATTATCAATTTAAATTTTGTATTCTTTATAGATTTTTTTATCAGAAAATTAAGGAAGAAAAATAAACTACATATGTATTGGCCTTTGACCATTTCACAATATTTCTAAAAGAAATTAAAAGTCATGTATGTATGGAAGTTAGAGAAATTTAAAATTTAGTCAATTTACTATGTATTGGAAAACTTTCTCATTTATTGAAGCATAATTAATGAATAAATTAATAAGAAAAATATAAATTTGACAAAGAAGGGTATAGTTGTCAAAAAATAAATCAGTTTATAGTGTGAACATGTATTTGGGCCATTATGGTTAAATTATGGCCAAATTTTCTGGCCAAAAGATTTTTTCCTAATTTTAGTACTTTGTCTTTATTTTATAACAAAAAGCGTGATGTTTAATTTCATGATTTTATCAAAACTTAAAATCAAGATTCACATTTGTTGGTTTATGAACCCGAGATTATGAGATTATTGACAGGAATGTATTATTTCAAATACCTAAATGTTGTTGGCTATCACATTTCAATATGTATAACTTTTAGAAAGAGAATATAAGAAAATTAAGTAGGGTTTGTTTATAAAAATTAAATATTTTTCACTTTGTATGACTTTTTTGAAACTGAAAATAGAATTGTGTTTAGTTATACTTTTTACGAAGGAGAGAAAAGAACATTCTATTTCGAATTATAAGATAAATTAAAAACATGTCATAAGTTGTTTTCCAATTTCAAGTTGCATTTGGAAGTTCCATGACCAACATTGATTTTCGAATAAACATTTTTTATGGTGAAACAAGTCCTTAAGTAGTAGATTATGTGGATTCGATCAAACTCAATAAAATTTGCTCAAACTATATATTTTATGTTAATAAAGTAGAAATTTCCCCAAAACCCCACCCCCAACCCCCTCTGTTTTTTTCTTCCTGTTCACAATTAACAAGTACTGTTAAAACTAGTTTAAAGAGTTGGGGAAAACCCATCAGCCAATATGTTGCACTTTTTGTGGTCCTATTATAAGCTCACAAGGCAAATAAAGTTCCCAAACCAAGAGTCAACAAAGTGGAAATTTGCCTTCATCAATCTTCCATTCCTTCACTTCCTTTACACTTGTTATCATTATCATAAATAGTTGACTTATAATATTTATCATTTCATAAAATCAATGCATAAATTATAATATTTTTTCTATTTTATCCTAATCAAAATAAATTAATTCATATTCATTGATTGAAAAGTTGATTCAAAAAAAAAAAAAAAAAAGCAAAATAGTAAACTTATTTAATTTTTTAATGCACGTAAAATAAAAAATGGTGACATATAATAAATAGAAACGGAGGGAGTAACATGTTTGAGTTTGAAACTATTCTACACATTTTAACATTTGAATTATCCCACTGAGAGAATTCAAAACAAAATCTCTGCAGTAGAGATTTTTGTCTCTTTTTTTTCCACCTCCATTTGATTAGCTCACATTTCAAAAGTAAGTCAAAGTACAAAATGCTAATTTTGGGATAAAAGTTGAGAAGGTAAAAAGATAAGAGACTAGTAAAATAAAAACTACCAGTTTTTTTTAACTGAACCAGAAAGTAGGGAAGCATTAATATATATGGGACTTAACACATCGTTTCGATAAAGATAATAATTTCTAAGATAAAATTTGAAACTAATTTCATTTCATGTTTGAGTTGATATATTTAATAATTTCAGAATTATTTTATTTCATCATAAAGATCAAATAAAATAATCTCAATTCTCATATGATAAATCCATCCTGCTTAGCAAACAATCCAAAAATACTTTCTCCGTTCACTTTTATTTGTCACAGTTTGATTTGATAAATCTATTTAAAAAAATAATTATTGATATAACTATTTTACAAAACTATCCCTATTAAATGGTGTCTTAAAAAATAAATATTTAATGTTAAGGATAAACATTGAAAGAAATTACTTAATCTTTTTTTTATATGTAAAAAATAACAAAAAATAAGATATATTTTAAAAATAAATGACAAATAAAAATAAAGGTTGGGAGTATAAAACTTATAGCTCAGCATTGACCATTGATGCATTATCTTTATTGTGATGCTGTTGTACAAAATTTAATTTGAGTTAATTGTAATAGTAACTTCATACACTTGGCCCCGCCCAATTATTATTAGTACTATATATTATAGGCTTTATTATAATTTATGTCTCATTATATGCATTAACAATTACAACTACAAATTAAAGGAGTTTACTGTGCATTTTCTTTAATTGTTTTCAATTTTCCATGAAAACTGACTTTACTTTTCCATATAATAATGCTGCCAGCTCATAAACTTTGGACAACTTTTAAGTAAATAGACCAATTTCGGATCAAGTTTGAATATTTAACAAAATTAGAGGCTAGTGTCTCTCCAAGATCCAAAAATTAAAGTTGACAAAGCAATTCACTAACTTAGTATAGTCTAACATATACTATATGAAAATTTAAAAAAAAAACAATAAAAATATAGAGCATGTGGATCTAAATATGTGACCATTATAAACATCACACATAAAAATACTCTCTCTGTCTCAATTTAATTACGTGTGTTTTTCTCTTATCGAAATTCAAATAATATAAACTTTAACTAATACTTAATAATAAAAATTATCCTCACCCCCTTTTTATCAGGAAAATCAATAGTACTCTCATATATCCTTCATCGTGACTTCAATTCTCAAAAATTAGTTAAATCAATTATGAAAGAATGAAAAGTATTAGGTAAATTATGACGGAGGGAGTAGATTGATACTCTTAGGTAGTGTACTACTAACTACTAAGTTGTAATGGTTTTTAATTTAGGAAGGATAAGATAGCAAGAGGGTCAAATGATTCAACCCATAAGAGGTTAAAAAGTGCTGGTCCTTGTTTTGAAAAGTGCTCATTTGCACATTCTCCACTTCCTCCCTCACTCTTCTTCTCTGTGTCACTCTGTGCCTCTGTGCAAAGTGAGGGGGCCTCTGCTATGGCCATTAACACTCATCTTCTCCACTTTATCATGCACCCATTTTAACCTTCATTATAAACCAAGCCAACTCCTTTTTCTTATGTTCTTGATTTCTTCTTCTTCTTCTTTCATGGCTGCTTATCTACTTCTGTTTCTTGTTTTTCTCTCTACATTATGCTCTGCTCAGAGAAACTCACAAACCCTTTTGGAAGTTCAAGCGCTTACTTCTTTTAAACTTAGTATTCATGATCCACTCGGTGCACTCACTGACTGGGATTCTTCTTCCCCTTTTGCTCCCTGTGATTGGCGAGGTGTTTTCTGCGTCAATGGCCGGGTCGGTGAACTTCGTCTCCCTCATTTGCAACTCAGTGGGCCACTCACTACCCAAATTGGTAACCTGCGCATGCTGCGCAAGTTAAGCCTCCGGTCCAACTTCTTTAATGGTACTGTTCCAGCTTCGTTATCCAAATGTACCCTTTTGCATTCTGTTTTTTTACAGGGTAACGCATTTTCCGGTAATCTTCCGCCGGAAATATTTAACCTTACTGATTTACAAATCTTTAAAGTTGCCGGAAATCAGTTGTCTGGTGAAATCCCCGGAGAGCTTCCTCAGAGTCTACGATACTTTGATCTTTCGTCAAATTTGTTTTCAGGAGATATTCCGAGGAAATTTTCTGACAGGTCTCAGTTACTTCTGATTAATCTTTCTTATAATCGTTTTTCCGGCGAAATTCCGGCGAGTCTCGGCCGGCTTCAACAGCTTCAGTACCTTTGGCTTGCGTACAACAACTTGGTAGGAACTTTGCCCTCTGCAATTGCTAACTGTTCATCGTTGGTTCACTTGAGTGCTGAAGGAAATGCTATAGGGGGTCTTATTCCGGCAGCCATTGTTGCTTTACCGAAGCTTCAGGTGATATCTTTATCACATAATAATCTCTCTGGTTCCTTACCAGCTTCATTGTTCTGCAATGTTTCCATTTATCCTCCCTCCCTTAGGATTGTTCAGTTGGGTTTCAATGCATTCACGAATATTGTCAAGCAAGAGTCTTCTAAATGTTTTAGTTCTTTGCAAATTTTGGATCTTCAACACAACCAAATACATGGTGAATTTCCTTTGATTTTGACGAACATTTCTGCATTGACGTCGCTGGATGTGTCATGGAATTTGTTCTCTGGAAAAATCCCAAGTGCCATTGGGAACTTGTGGAGATTGGAGGAACTGAGAATGACAAATAACTCATTTGAAGGTGCTCTTCCATTTGAGATTACGAACTGCAGTGACTTGAAAGTTCTTGATCTTGAAGGGAATCGAATGACGGGTGACATTCCAATGTTTTTAGGTGATCTTAGAAGCTTGAAGACATTGTCACTGGGAAGAAATCAGTTTTCGGGTTCCATTCCTTCTAGTTTTAGAAATTTGAGTAATCTCGAAAATCTCAACTTGGGAGGAAATGGTCTCAATGGAAGCTTGCCCGAGGAGGTAATGGGTTTGAGCAATTTAAGCACACTGAATCTCAGTGGAAACAAGTTTTCTGGAAGTATGCCAGTTGATATTGGGAATCTTCAGCAGCTCTCGGTTCTGAATCTGAGTAAAAATGGCTTTTCAGGCACTATTCCTTCTAGCATTGGGACTTTGTATAAGCTAACGGTTGTTGATTTGAGTGGACAGAATTTCTCAGGTGAAATACCATTTGATCTTGCTGGTTTGCCTAATCTACAGGTTATAGCTTTGCAAGAAAACAAGTTGTCTGGTAATGTTCCTGAAGGTTTCAGTAGCTTATTGGGTATGCAATATTTGAATCTTTCTTCCAATTCCTTTTCTGGCCATATACCATCAACATTTGGGTTCTTGACTTCATTACTTGTACTTTCTTTGTCTAACAACCACATAAATGGTTCGATTCCTCCCGACTTGGGCAACTGCTCTGCTCTGGAGAATTTGAATCTTCACTCAAATTCATTGAGTGGCCAAATACCTGCTGATCTCGGACGTCTTTCCCACTTGAGTGTGCTAGATTTGGGTAGAAACAACTTAACAGGTGAAGTCCCAGTAGATATTTCCAATTGTTCATCCTTGACATCACTCGTGCTCGACTTGAACCATCTTTCAGGGAACATACCAGAGTCACTATCCAGGTTATCAAACCTAACTGTCCTTGACCTCTCTACTAACAACTTCACTGGAGAAATCCCAGCTAATCTTGCCATGCTCTCTAGCTTGGTGAGTTTCAATGTGTCAAACAATAATTTGGGTGGCCAGATTCCGGAGATGTTGGGCTCCCGTTTTAACAACTCATTGAATTATGCTGGCAACCAAGGTTTGTGTGGGGAGCCATTGGAAAGAAGATGTGATACATCTGGTGATGGTGGGAATAAATTGATTATGTTCATTGCTGTGGCTGCCAGTGGAGCTCTTCTCCTTTTATCATGCTGCTGCTTATATACTTACAACTTCTTGAGGTGGCGCAGGAAGCTCAAAGAGAAAGCAGCTGGAGAAAAGAAGCATAGTCCTGCAAGGGCTAGTTCAAGGACCAGTGGTGGTCGTGGCAGTGGCGAGAATGGTGGACCCAAACTTGTTATGTTCAATAACAAAATCACACTCGCTGAAACAATTGAAGCAACTAGAGAATTTGACGAGGAACATGTGCTAAGTAGAACACATTATGGAGTGGTCTACAAGGCCTGTTACAATGATGGAATGGTGCTCTCAATTCGTAGACTTTCAAATGGATCACTAGGTGAGAACATGTTCAGAAAAGAGGCAGAATCACTTGGCAGGGTGAAGCACAGGAACCTAACAGTTTTGCGTGGGTACTATGCTGGCCCGCCTAACCTCAGACTACTTGTCCATGATTACATGCCTAACGGGAACCTTGCAACACTGCTTCAAGAAGCATCCCACCAAGATGGTCATGTCCTCAACTGGCCAATGCGCCACCTCATTGCACTTGGCATTGCTCGTGGCCTGGCTTTCCTTCACTCATCCCCAATGGTCCACGGAGATGTTAAGCCGCAGAATGTCCTATTCGATGCAGACTTTGAAGCCCATCTTTCAGAATTTGGCCTAGGCAAGCTTGTAGTAGCCACACCAACCGAGCCCTCCACATCAACTTCAGTTGGTACCCTAGGCTATATATCTCCAGAAGTAGCATTAACCGGAGAAACCACAAGAGAATCAGATGCTTATAGCTTTGGCATTGTTTTGCTGGAACTACTAACAGGAAAAAGACCCTTAATGTTCACACAAGATGAGGACATAGTGAAATGGGTGAAGAGACAATTGCAAAGAGGGCAAATTTCCGAACTATTAGAGCCAGGATTGCTCGAATTGGACCCTGAATCATCAGAATGGGAAGAGTTCTTGCTAGGAATTAAAGTAGGCTTGCTATGCACAGCACCTGACCCACTTGATCGTCCCACCATGGCCGACATTGTGTTCATGCTCGAAGGCTGTCGTGTGGGACCTGATATCGCGTCTTCAGCTGATCCCACATGCCAACCTTCACCCGCCTGAATCCCCCGAGGTTCATTCTAATTCTTTTCCCTTTTTTATTATTAGCTCTGTATAAGTTGTGAGAGTAAATTTGCAATGCAATGCAACGCAACAGTAGCTAGCTAGCAACTTAGTCGTTCAATTTCATGCTTTTTTTTTCTTGTAGATTTTTTTAAGGTAAAAGAGAAACAATATTTCTCTTTTATTGATTCTTGTTTTATGCTATTATTCAAACACCTCACTCCCCATGGTGCCGGGATTTTTCTCCTTTGGCGTGGGGACCAAAATGTAGTGCTATCAATAAGTCAAAGAAAGCTAAAAAAGAAGTGTGTTTGGTGAGTTAATTCATTTGGACTGTTGTGCAAGTTGAATAAGATAATGTGTTAAGGGCCGGCCCACAACATGGCCTCTCCCGCCCAAAACCAACAAAAAAAACCAGGAAATACCAGTCTGATTCAATCACGTGACTGCAAACTACTTAAAAGGTATCTCTTGGGTTACTGAAAATGTAGCCGTTGAATGTATAAAATATTACTACTAGCTAAGTTTCTTGGTCTCTTCACTTTCGGTATCACAATTCATGGACATTCATATCTGATTTGGTCAACTGATTTTTGATACATTGATCAACAGACAAATTCAATTATTTACGTAATAAAAACAAAAGTAAAGGTGAACTTGAAAAAAAGAGAATATTTTGTATGTAAAAATTTCTATGTCATCTTTTTATCTCCTTCAAGAATTCTCCTTTTCTCCTGGAGCTATATCATAATTTAGGTTTTATAACTATGTTTCAAATATTTGAATTATATTTAATTGAATCTCCTCACGCGTTCCATGCATGGATCCATAATTTGAAAATTTAGATCATGTAAGGCCTAATCTCTAAATCTGCACCCGTATTGGATACACACACTTAAGTCCAAGCAACTAAGATTACTAGTATATGTAAATTCTGGCAAAAATAAGAACAAATACTACTTCCAAGAATTACCTTAAATTGTGTGCATTTTATTTGACTCATCTTTCTCTCCAGTTGCATTAATGAAGTTTGAATACTACTACGACTTGGGTAATTGTTTTCTGTGGAGTAATAAGAAAGGAAGGAAGCTGACAAATAAATTCCTCTACCCTACCTACAGTTTAATGGCCAAGGATGATGAGGGATCAAAAGGTCAAGGGTTCTGGGATTTTGTGGGGTGATGAATCCTTTTGAATATGGCCAGGCTGAAAGAGACTAAAGGAAGAAAATGATTGACATGGTGACCCACTAATCAATTCATTTCCAACATTTTGTGGGGTGTTTTGTTTTTATGTCTTCCCCAATAACATAGACAAGTTTTTTCGCCAAGAGGATTCATCATCTATTATAATTTCCGGTGAATTTCCCCAACAAGAGTCAAGACAATGGTAGAGGCGTCCATAAAAATGATTCCCGATAAATCATTAAAATAAAGTAGCATGCTTGTGTTCGCACGGCACGAGGTTGAGATCTGTGTTAATTATACTGTTATCAGTAAATCAGCTGCAGTGACCGTTAAGGCATCATCTATTTGTTTTTTTATTGTATACTGTTTCTTTAACAGCAGAGAGCTACAGCACTAGCTTTTTCAATGCTGGGAGTGCTACATATTGCAATAATGTTTATAATTACATGTTTTAGCTGATTGATCCTAACTTGCCGACATTCTGAATTTTAACATTGGGTGAAAACAATGGGGTTAAAAACTCAACAGAGACAAAAAATATGTTGCATCTGTAAGGCCAGTGTTTTCCCCAATGAAGAGCAATAAAAATAAGCCATTCAATCTAGTTCGTTATTGAAATGCAAGTAACAAATTCACACAAAATATCCCTAACCTTCATGCGCTGCTGCCCGCGAGTAACAGGCCTTCTGAGAACATATTCCTCGGTGTTCTTGGTTAAGATCCATCAGAGAAGCTATATGCAAAATTAACAAAATGAAGATGCCTATAGTGCAATCATGTCAATCATACACGTTGTGTCTGTCATTGCAAATATGCATCTTTACACTCAGGGCTCCACAAGTGAACCAAAATATAACACATGCGATGCAGCAAATTTCATTAAAAATTGCAAAGACAATGTTAACACTGTGCTTAGCAGGTACAGAAAACGTGAAAAGGAAGAGATGTTTTCTAAGGAAGCAATCCCAACTCGAGTTGTACAACGTCTATTCCAATGCTCTTCCCGTTTTCCGTCAGACCCACACTTCACTACATCAAAACTCTGTATGCAATATTTAAAGATTCTTTCACTTGCACAGCTCATTCTACCATTTTTTATATGTAAAAGTCAAAGTCATACACAAGAAAAGCAAAAAAGCATTATACTGCTCAGGCAGTTATACCAATGATCAAGGTGGATTTCATATATTCAGGAGTATCAATACATTCCACCAATAATAATACAATTGTATCAGCATTCAAGCAACAAGATGCTTCTCATTATTGCAAAATACAGTAATGGAAAAATTGAGAGAACGTTCTCTTGGTCACATACAGGGAAAAGGCAGCTCCCAAATCTACAAACACCAGTGGAACACACAATGTGTGATGGAAAAGGAAAAGGAAAAGGAAAAAGAGAAGATGCACCTAACAACTAGCATCGGTTATCAAGCTGCAAGCACAGTGATGAAAAAGATTCCATCATAAACCTGAAAACACATTATTTTCTTCTATTCTGCTCTAGATTGGCCAGCACGGGAAGAAAGGATGATGCCGACAATCAGTCCATACAAAGCCAACGCCTCAGCAAAAATAAGAATCAAGATCATACCAACAAAGAGTTTTGGTTGTTGTGCATTTGCTCTGTGCGAAATTATAATAATGTTAGTATATAGGACTTGGAGACATATGAGAAAGATACAACTACTTTAAATTGACAGGTACAAGATCTATCAATCAAATAAAAGGTACTCCCCTGCTAAGAACATTATATATAGCAGCAATGATGGAAATTACGAACAAAGAAGCATTTTGTTTTACAAATTACAATGATACTAAACTGTTTAGAGTCGATACTTTTCACTTTCCTAAACATTTCTGAATGACAATAATAGTTTGCTATGCCAAAACTGATTTCATGATGACATCATATTTATGTTGTACACTCATTTCATAATGACGGTCATATATTTATACCTTGATTTCACATCAAGAATAAATTCTGCAGCTTTTATTTCCTAATAAAAATAGTATCTACTAGTTCTAGAAAAAGTGGAAACAAAATCATGTGCAATTCCTTAATGGAAAGAGATCAGCATATGTGGGGAAAATGGAGTGATATCTTCCTAAAGGAACTGGTAACAGTAAATTATGTTTTTCCAATTGCGCTAAATATTTCATATGAAGGCAATAAAAGGGTCCTCCACTTCATATAAGTTAACGGCCTGCTTTTTGGCATGCTACTATGTCATCTTAGAATCAATTTCATCTCAAATAGGCGGTAAATTTATGCTAGTTTTAGGATTTCACACTTCAAATTTGAAACATCCAAGTTATAGGGTTAATCCTTCTAATGTCACTACCGCAGAAATTAGTACTAAGTTGCAATTTGATTTATCAAATTTATTCAGTGAAGTCAAAACCACTTATCAAGAAAAGAAGAAAAAAAATCAGAGAACACAAAAATTCTTTGCTTGAATTGGAAGTTCCAACTAAATTCGTTGGTGCAACTATGTGTAAAGTAGAACGATTATTATTGACTACATTCAGTATTTTAAAAGCAATAAGCAAAAAAGCGACAAGACTTAAGAGGCTTTAAGCGAGACACGAGACGAGAGAAGGAGAAGGGAAGCGTTTACTTCTTAGAAGTAAAACACATAATTTATTTTACAAATACAAAAATTACCTAACACGTGAGGTCCTTATTTGAGAGATAATAGTAGAGTATGCCTTTTCCATACGGATACTAAGTAAGCAAAGAGATTGATGTTTTCCGGTTGCACCATCTTGAAGTAGAAAGTTGACTCATAAACAGATACAGCTTTCGCACAACAAAGTCACTCTTTTTGAAATGCTAAAAAAAATTGTTTCTGTTCTTACAACAAAGCGTTTACTCAACTAACACGGAAGAAGAATCAGATAACATTCAAAGTTCCTTTTCTACGAAAACCAAGCACTTTAAGAAGCAATAGCGACAAAGAGAATCTAATGTAAAAGGTAGAGCGCCTCGACAAACATCCCTAAACAGAGTCAATTTACTACACAGTCAAATAAGATGACATTCATCTAAGTTCTAAAATTCTTAGATGACATTGGAGGTGACAATTATTTCATTTAAGGAAAGATCCAAATCAATTCACGTCAGTTGGGATGAACTTACCATGAAAAAGTTTCTATAGTAGTACAATTTTGCACAAAATACATTACAAAAGCCAATCTATTCCCAATCCATGTTGTAATAAGTTATCTATCAAAGAACCAGGAGACTGAGAATTTACCTAACACCAGCATCACCAACAATTCCAATAGCCATTCCAGCGGAAAGGCCAGCGAGACCACAAGCCAGACCGGAAGAAAGGTGCGCATATCCATCAAAAAGGTAATACGATTTGGTCTTGGGGTTAATCCCGGTACTGATAATGACTGCAATAATCAATCCATAAATACCTAACACACCAGCCATAACAACCGGCACAATTGACTTCATCACAAGCTCTGGCCTCATTACTCCCATGGACGCCACTCCCACACCGCTCTTCGCCGTTCCATAAGCAGCTCCCATACCTACAACAAATCCACAATTTTCTATTACTTCCTATTCATTGAATCGGAATAATATACGAAAAGTTTGATATTCATATGAAACTTACATGAGAAAACTAGCGCTGCAGCGGCGCCAAGGAAACCGAAGAAAGGCGCTGTTTCATCGCCACTGAAAGTTGACGCCATTGTTTACTCCCACACAGATTTCAGCGGTAACCGATCGGAATTTGGAAGAACAACTTTCTGATTGGCGAGAGAGAATTAATGTTTTTGGATTGTCTGGTTCTTTGTAGTCGCTCTCGATCACACGTTCTAATTTCTCAATTCACTGGACACGTCGTGCTGGCAACTTCTTCGAAGCTTCCATATATGGGCTTTATGTTCATGGGCCAAATCTATGAATGACTAATTGGGCCGTCCGCTGAAATATGGGCCTTGTTCTTCTGTTAGTTGAATGGGCTAAACTTGTTGTTCATAGCGGCTTGGGCTGTTAGCTTGTGAATAATTGGCGAATTGTAAATAAAAAACAGTTCTATATTTATTTATTTTTACAAAATAATGATTGAAACGTTTAAATCAGAAAAAAAACACTAATCAATTGACAATGGGTACTGGAGACTGGAGAGGGTTAGAAGTGATAGAGAGAGAAAAGTGAACGTAAAGAATCATTTAATTCGATAAAAGAATATGAAATTAACTTAACATAACATAAAAGAAGATCGAAAGCTATCGTGAGGAAGACAAATGAATACTAATCTCTTTCCTAAAATTTATGACCTACTTAAGTTATACGCACGATCAGTATAATAACTTGTTTACACTATCAAGTTAGATATTTACAAGCAAACTTTGTTATATATAATGTTGATTTGAAAATTTAAAAATGAGACAGGTTATCCGCTATAGCAGATCAGTATTATCTAATTAGTATTCAAATATTCAATGGTGGTAAAATAATTAGTAGCGAGGAATTCATGGTTGAAAAAGCAATTGGAAACTCATCATCAACACAATTTAAATTAATACGCGCTTTTATATACGTGAAAACTATAATCGAGTGCTAAACACCACATAGTTTAGTTTTAGTTTTATCATTTTTATAAATTATTGTATACGTACATTACCACAATATATAGCATCGTCTTATATTTGATTAAAAAATTGACAATTTTGAATAGGAAGAAGAAGTTAGTGAATTAAACACTTGAGAGAATTTGAAACCTTTGCTTGACATGCAAAACATTGCATTGCAGTAATTAATAAGTGGTGGATAAAAAAGGCATGCATATATCCCACTTAATTATTTTATCACTTTTCATCATTAATGTATTTATTACAAAAGCTCCACCCGCACGGCCAATATGAAAAGCTTCTATATTACTCACATTTTTCCCCATTAACACCAAAGATTAATTGTAACAACCAGCACTTGAAGGTAATTGATGAATATTCTCATGCAACTTATGTAAGACAACATACAAAAACTAGTCTAAAATAATGCAAGAATTTAATATTAACATAGCCGAAATTAGAATTTCAAACTATATATATGAATTCTGAATTTTATAATGAATATATTTTTAAGTAAGTTCTAAATTTAATATTTATATTAACAAATATATTATTTAAATAAAATCTATGGTCGAATTCACATGTCCCTTGTGATCTGTTGATATTATAGCAGAAGTATACAGAAGAAGCATCACACCCACGTTCAACTGAGATCATGAAGTGCTTCTCAAGTCATTTTTGTGGGGGGCTGGCCTGACAATATTAGAATCTCTCAAAAGGACATTAATCAGCATCACTAACAAATAATTTAATCACAAATTGCACAGTGGCATATACAAAATTTTATGCGAGCAGTATCGTATCAGACAATTGGATTATTATCAGTTATCAACACTAGATTATACTAATTCATAGTTTTAAAATATAATGATGTACATTTAATTAAATTATTCTATGACGAAGCAATGTCGGATGACCAACGATATTAGGTGTCTCCGCCCTTATTGTCAAATTACAATTGGTTTTAAAAAAAAAACAAATTAGTGTTAGTGTAGAATCTAACGAGAAAAGCGAAATTGAAGACAATAACAATAAATTTATAGTCAAAATTAAGATTTTTAATTTATGAATTATGAATCACAATATTATTTTTATTTATTGGGTTTAGGGTTTGAGTCAAAGCTATAAGTTGGCTCCACCTCTAAAATAAGGAATGACTATTAATACATTATTTTTTTTTAATTTAAATTTTTTGTTTTAGTTATAACTTTTGGTAACTAGAATTTCAATTATATATCCTACTAAAAAAATATAAAATCTTTGATATTAATTGAAGTTAGGTTTTCGAAAAATGTGTTGGGTTCTGAAGGGGTGATTATGGCGTCATGCGGAAGCTTACAATTTGCAAATCATATAGTTGATAAATTAGATAACAAAACCTTATACTAAAAATCAAAATATTATTATATCAAAACTAATATAAAGAAAAACATTGAAACTTTAGAAAAGATAAATCTCCCCATAAACAAGACTCTTAAACAACTACATTGCGGATGTTATTGTTATTGTGTTAGAAGAAATAAACCTATATTTATAGAGTCCTAAAACCTTTCCTACCAGAAAAGGAGTCCTAAAAGGAGAGAATAAACCAAATATAAAATAATATTATATTTTCCTTTCAAGAAAGTAAAAACATTTATGGTAATGTTTTGTCTTTTCTTTAAGGAAAAAAAAAAAATCTTAAATTATG
>NW_006238946.1:1052207-1064030 GCF_000226075.1 Solanum tuberosum
ATATCTTCTTCATATGCTTGATAATCTTGTTCTTCACAAAATCTCCATCACTGTTGCTTGCCATGGTTAAAAATAAAGTTTAAAATATATGGGTTGATACCACTTGTTGGGTTATAAAGGTGATCTTGGCGTCATGCGGAAGCTTGCAATTTGCAAATCATATAGTTGATAAATTAGATAACAAAACCTTATACTAAAAATCAAAATATTATTATATCAAAACTAATATAAAGAAAAATATTGAAACTTTAGAAAGGATAAATCTCCCCATAAACAAGACTCTTAAACAACTACATTGCGGATGTTATTGTTATTGTGTTAGAAGAAATAAACCTATATATATTTATAGAGTCCTAAAACCTTTCCTACCAGAAAAGGAGTCCTAAAAGGAGAGAATAAACCAAATATAAAATAATATTATATTTTCCTTTCAAGAAAGTAAAAACATTTATGGTAATGTTTTGTCTTTTCTTTAAGGAAAAAAAAATCTTAAATTATGGTAAGAAAATCAGGGCAAAACCCTAACAAAATGGTCCATGAAAATGCCAGCCAAATGGTACTTAAAAAAGAATACTTGGCAAATGGCAAGTTTAAGTAAGTATAGATTAATTAAGATAGAAAGCTAAGTAACTACTTAAAAAAGAATCACAACTTTTGACAAAAAAAACAGGAGAGAATATATAAAACATGGATTAATTGTGAAGGTGCAAAAGAGAAACGTACGTATCTACAAACCAAAAAACAATAAAGTAGTAATAAAGAAAAAGAGAGAAACACATTTCTGTCTGATCAATGCAAGCAAAAGAAGAAAATAGATGTAATTAGTCAATTGGGAAGTGCTATCATTGAGGAACGATCATTTTTTAGTTTTGTTTTTTGTTTTTTTGGACCCCCCACTTATAATCTTGAAAGAAACTCTCATTAACACGGGGCAGTGTTCGAGCCATATAACCATACTGTAATCAACAACGACATTCATCATTATATTGTTTATCGAAGAATAGACGAATCTATGATTTTGAGTTTATAAATTTCAAATTATATAGAATGCAGTTTATTGCATCTGATATAAATTAGTTATAAATACTACGTACTTAAATTATTTTATACAAAAATGCACTATCTAAATTAAAGTTATTAGATTTAAGCGAACTATTTCACCCTAATTTTATACACGATGGAAAGAAGAAAAAATAGCTCTCATATGACCATCAATGGTTTCTTTCAATTCTTTCTCATTCAGAATTGGCCCAATTCCCAACACTTTGTGTCAGGACATTCCCCCTCGAAAAGATAAAAATAAAAAAATTACCATGTTTGTTCTTTGAATCTTCTTTTTTATTATAAATAAATAAAAAATATCACTCCCACAAATTTTTCAAATTGACAATATGTATTGTTCCATCAAAATAGGTAATATGGAACATTCCTTCTTGAAAGTGACAAGTGACAAAATCCATTTTTTTAAAAGGTTTTCTTAAAATTTCCCTTTCTACTACTAGGTTGTACCTAGCTAGCTATATAATAATCATATTAGTTCTCAATTAGAATTAAAAAGAATAAAGGAAAAGAAGTAATTAAAATTTGAACAACTTTCATTTCTTTTTACAGAGGTCTACCACCCAAAAAAAAAGAAAAGAAGAGCTCTGCTGACTACGTATAGGAGTTACGTCTAATAGTATACCATTTCGACGAATCTCATATCTAAGTTAGAAAAAAAATTATTACATGTTTTTTCACTAATTGGCTATTTACCAAATGCATGCTCACTTGTTAAGACTTTATTTTCTTTTCATTTTGTGATAGGAATCAAAACGTAATATCAAAAGATTTCCAAGGAAGTTTGGCTTGTGCTTCTATATACAGTGATGATATACACATGACAACATCTATATGGTTATCAATCAATCAGTCACTAACAGTAACTTGGTAACTTTTAAATAATATTATGGTCCATTAATTAGGCACAGGATTTGTCCACTTTAATTTTTAACATGATGGTCAATCATCAACATCTCATTTCTAGATGAGGCAAGTAACTCCAAAATATAAATTCAATATATTTTATATCAAAATTAATTCTAGTGATGCTAAAAAGACTACTCTCTAACAATTACTACTAATTATAAGGTGGTAAAAAGTGCTTAAATATTTAATTATGAGTTTTATGGTAAGATGTTATAATCGCGAAAAGTGATATGTAACAATTCTTTTGTAAAATGACATATGTAGTATTTGCTACCTAGAAGAGTTATGTAATCATAATGCATATGCTCCCCCCATCCCCCCTAACCCACCCACCCCAACAATGAAAAGAATCTTGTTTTTCACACATCTAAATATAATAATTTACAAGTATAGTGAAGAGGGAATGGTCGACCAACCTGGTTTATGGTGTTGTGGTGGGACTACTCTGGATCACTCTTAACCAGAGGTCTCGGGTTCGAGCTCTGAGTATGAAGGTTGGGGCGCTACCCCTCCCCCCGAATGAGACCTATAGTGTGGAATTCAGATTTAGTTAGGATTTCAATGCAAACTCTGAACACCGAATTGATAATTAAAAAAAAAAGAAAAAAGAAGGGATTGATCATGGAAATAATGGTGAAGTTTGTTAGGACCATTGATTTAGAGACAAATAGAGTTTTTAGGAGAGTGATTTTTCCTCTTCACCAACCACCATGTAACCATAAGTCAATAATTTCACTTAACTAAAGGGTAAGATGTTATGTTCTTAATTAGTACAACTTCATTAATTTATTAAATCCCATTATATTATCCCAAAAGGAGGGGGGGGGGGTGTTTGGAGGAAAGTCAATGTCGAATGTATGTCTAAAATCTTGAGAGGACCCCTCTCAAGGATATTCCTTTTGCTCTTTACGCTAACGGGTATTTTTGCATCATAGCTTCTTACTTTTGTATACACTTTGTATTGTTATCGAACACATGTTTGACAGAGAAATGTTAAATTTTAAGTATGTGATTATTTCATTTAAAAAGTATAAAATTTTAAATGACATATATTTAATTAATTAATTACAATTTCAAGATGACTCATGTAGGTTTGATTTTTTTTATGAGCCTTATGTGTGTTTTTTTAAATATACTTAGAACCTTTGTTTACTTTGATGTCAGACTACGTACCTCGTCTAATAAAAATTTAAGAAATTAGAGAAATCACATTTATTTACTTAATTAATTAATATTATCAATAAGAAAGGGAAATTTTAAGGTTCAATACATGTGGACAAATAATAATAAGGAGTCGTTTAGTGTAAGATATAAGGTATAATAATCTCAAGATAAAATATAAAATTATTTTATCATGTACTTGATTGGAGATATTCCTCGAATTATTTATCCCATCATTTCCACCATAATGATGTGATATGTTGTTACATATTCATGATAGCATAACTTATCTCGAAATTACCTATGCTGAAATAACTTATTTCAGACCAAACGACTTAAGATCGAAGAAGAATAATGTGACATGAAAGTTGATGAAATAAGTGAAAAATATATTAAATTGAAATATTAATTATATAAAAATAAAAAATATTAATTTTTTTTTTTATTGACCTAAAATTTAGTTTTAAAATTATCCGATATTTATACGGATGAACGTAGAGAAAAGGGAGAAAGAGAATTGGGTTTTGAGGTGGGGATGTTGTGGACCATGGAGTCGAATGGGGCGAATGATGAGGTCCGCCGAATGATGGGAGGTCACCGCCGACCGAACCCCTTTGACGTCAACAACCAATTAGTCCACATCACATACTAGCCGCCCGATTACTTCTTTCCCTTCTCCTATCCTAATTACAAAAATATTTAGTAAATATATAATTATTAATTTTAATATATAAATGTGTAACTTTTCCGATTAAATTTTCTACTGATTTATCTGAATTCAATATATTTTTTATGTGAATCAAATATTTATATATAAAATTTATAATAATAAATAATAGATATGAATCGATAATTTTACTTAAAAATCTTAGAGATTTAACTCACAAAGATCAAATTCTGAATATATATGATTGTCAATAAAAGTAGAGGTGATAATTTCTTTTTTGGTTTTCCACCCGATATTCAATGTTCGCATGGGAATCCAAACTAAATCTGAATTGCGTACTGCAGAGCTTAATCGGGAATCTGCATATTCAGTATTCGAATTAGAAACTTTTAGTTAAGAGTAAAATAGTCTCACCACCTGTACCACAAACTATATTTGTATAGAGGTGACATAATCATTCTTAACCTCGGACCTCTAGAGCAACACCTAGCGCCGTCCTAATTAAGGAAATTTGGTTAATTTTAAAGTGCGATTGTACTAATGTTTTAGCCACAAACTCTACGTTATTGGAAGCCAGCTCATGTGATTTTTCACCTCCTAATTGCTTCTGTACAAGTACCAAAAACAACCAACAATATATAACAGTACTATTGACAACCGGGAAAAAAATATTTTTTTTCTTTAGTTTACTACAATACTTTACTTGTTGACTTGTTACTTTCTAATGGAAACTTTGGCCGACCATATATATAGATTGATAGATATTGCTTATCATCCTTTATCCTAACAGTAGAAATCTATTTTACCTTTCTTCATCAAAGCTCATGCTCTACTATTTAAAGATACTGATTTAGAATTTCAAATCAGGCAGTATGTAAAATTATTATAATACATAAAAATTTCTTTTTTATAATTTATTACCGTATGATGGTGTGATCTTTATATTAATGAATAAAATTATAAAACTGAGGGGAGCTTAAGCTCGACCCACGGTTCTAAACCACCAATAATAGCTGCATAGCAAAATATAAGGCTCAGATAAGAATTATACAAGTCTAGCGTGAGACAAAAATACCTATAACATCTCTACCGAATCAAGTCTATACAAAATAATTCTTCCTCCGCTTATGCCTTAGGAATTCCATTTGTATGAGATTAAGTCTGTAAGGTCCAATGACTACCATTGATGGAATAATAAATGAAACTTAGTAGTAAAAGCTTATATTATTTCAAATCTAGAAAAATGGGTATGATTATATACCAGCTACGGTTGATATACTATGTACTTCAGCACTTGTTCTTGCGTTTCATTTGGTGTACCAGCTACGGTTGATATACTATTTACTGTTAACGTTTTTTCTAGCGTCTCATTTGGTGTGAATCCAAATTAGTTTAACAAAAATATAGAAACGAAAAAAAAATCAGTTGGCCTTTATCACTCGAGTTTCCATCAAGTTATTCTAAGGAGCACCTTATTAAAAGTAGATTGAAAAAAAAAAAAAGCAAGTTTTTCAAATATCTCAAAGATATATTCTCGGATTGATTATTTTAAAATATTTATATATATATATATACTAGTAACGAAAGCCCGGGCGCTGCCCGGGCCCAACATTAATAAAGTTATATTGTTATTCTCTCCGTCCCATATTACATGAGAATCTTACTAATTTTTTTTTTTCATATTATTTGAGCACTTATTAAATTAGGATAGAATTAATTAATTCTTTTCCATTTTACCCCTACAATTAATATGACCATTCCTATACTGTATGTGTATTTTTGTAACTCATTTCAATGTGCATTGATATAAAGAAGGGCAAAATGGTGAAGTCTTCCAATGTATTAATGATTTCTTAATCACCGTGTAAAGTTGGAAGTGCCCATCTAATATGGGACGGAGAGAATAACAATATAACTTTATTAATGTTGGGCCCGGGCAGCGCCCGGGCTTTCGTTACTAGTATATATATATATATATACTAGTAACGAAAGCCCGGGCGCTGCCCGGGCCCAACATTAATAAAGTTATATTGTTATTCTCTCCGTCCCATATTACATGAGAATCTTACTAATTTTTTTTTTTTCATATTATTTGAGCACTTATTAAATTAGGATAGAATTAATTAATTCTATCCTAATTTAATAAGTGCTCAAATAATATGAAAAAAAAATTAGTAAGATTCTCATCTAATATGGGACGGAGAGAATAACAATATAACTTTATTAATGTTGGGCCCGGGCCAGCGCCCGGGCTTTTCGTTACTAGTATATATATATATATATATATACTAGTAACGAAAGCCCGGGCGCTGGCCCGGGCCCAACATTAATAAAGTTATATTGTTATTCTCTCCGTCCCATATTAGATGAGAATCTTACTAATTTTTTTTTCATATTATTTGAGCACTTATTAAATTAGGATAGAATTAATTAATTCTTTTCCATTTTACCCCTACAATTAATATGACCATTCCTATATTGTATGTGTATTTTTTGTAACTCATTTCAATGTGCATTGATATAAAGAAAGGGCAAAATGGTGAAGTCTTCCAATGTATTAATGATTTCTTAATCACCGTGTAAAGTTGGAAGTGCCCATCTAATATGGGACGGAGAGAATAACAATATAACTTTATTAATGTTGGGCCCGGGGCAGCGCCCGGGCTTTCGTTACTAGTATATATATATATATATTTTTAGTAGATAAGTGTGAATGTGAAGGGTAATTTTTGAAATACCCAAAATACCCTCACCTTGACACTTTTGTTCAACCCTCTCCTTTTTTTTGGTTGCCATGTGTCAAAAGAAGAGTGAATTTTATTCACTCTTCTTATATAGTATAAATAGTAATATATATATTTTTGGTGCCATGTGTCAAAAGAAGAGTGAATTTTATTCACTCTTCTTATATAGTATAAATAGTAATATATATATTTTTGGTGCCATGTGTCAAAAGAAGAGTGAATTTTATTCACTCTTCTTATATCGTATACATAGTAATATATATATTTTTGGTGCCATGTGTCAAAAGAAGAGTGAATTTTATTCACTCTTCTTATATCGTATACATAGTAATATATATATTTTTGGTGCCATGTGTCAAAAGAAGAGTGAATTTTATTCACTCTTCTTATATAGTATAAATAGTAATATATATATTTTTGGTGCCATGTGTCAAAAGAAGAGTGAATTTTATTCACTCTTCTTATATCGTATACATAGTAATATATATATTTTTGGTGCCATGTGTCAAAAGAAGAGTGAATTTTATTCACTCTTCTTATATAGTATAAATAGTAATATATATATTTTTGGTGCCATGTGTCAAAAGAAGAGTGAATTTTATTCACTCTTCTTATATAGTATAAATAGTAATATATATATTTTTGGTGCCATGTGTCAAAAGAAGAGTGAATTTTATTCACTCTTCTTATATCGTATACATAGTAATATATATATTTTTGGTGCCATGTGTCAAAAGAAGAGTGAATTTTATTCACTCTTCTTATATAGTAAAATATATATATTTAGACTGGAGTAGCTAGCGTAGGGAGCTAGGTTATTTTCCTTGTATGTTCCTGGGAATTACCAAACAGTTAGCCTATACTTATTAGCTATGCTGTTTAAGAAAGTCAAAAAGTTAATAAGCCGACTAAATGGATAAAAAGTGGTCCACCAATCTATATATAATAATAAAGGTGAATATGAAAACGGTGACGTGACGCCTCTCTAAAGGCTTGAATCTTTTTCTTTTTTTGTGTGTTTTTTTTTTTTTGGTATTTTCTAATTTTGAAAGACATAAAATTTTACTTCAATATTTTACCAAACATTAAAGTGTCATTTTTAATTTATATCGTCATTAAGGCTATGTCAATGCCTCCTATCTTTTCCTAAAATGGAGATTTACAGAATGTTGGAAGTCGCCATATTATACTTTGTTTCATTACGTTACTCTTCCCTTTTTTATAATAGATTTCTTAATTTCGTCTTTTACGCTTTATTTATAGTATTTATATCATTTCCTTAAATTACTTTTTTTTCTTTATTTTGTTTATGTTATTTATCGTATTATTTTCTTAAATCACTTCAAATTTTTTTGTTATATTTTTATTCATTCAGTGTAAGAAATCTTTATATAGTATATATACAGTTATTTCTTTTATCTTCTTCATTTTTTCCCTTTATTTATTTTTAATGTATCATCTCCATAACTTATATCTATTAAACTTCCTCTCTTAATAAAATCATCAACTCCATGATTTTTAAGTTTTCATATTCGTAACCCCCAACTATTAAATTTATAATTTAAGATACCTTATTATATTTCTTCATTTTGTGTCTATATAAATTCACAATTTTATGTTTCATGAAATCCTAACTCAAAATTATTCTTTGTATTTCACTGTTTTTGTATAATATTATTATACTATCAAATTCATGTTTTAGCTTAACACGATGAAAAAGTCTCTTGGATGTTGATTAGTTTGTCAAAGGAGGTGTCAGATAAGAGCTAAAAAAATTGTGCACTAATTTTGTATTCTTATTTTCATCTATTTTCTTATGATTATGGTTCAAAGAACGATGTGTGTGTTTGTGTTCTCTCCATCTAACTTCTTTAGTTTGGAATTTAGTAAAAAAAAATTTATCATTGTAAGCATGTATTTTTATTTAGATGCCAATTAGTTATTGTAACTTTGTGGGGAATAATACTAACTACTAACCAAGGTTCAAGAATACTATTGTACAGTGAATTATTTATGTTTTCTTTAAAGATTCATCCATCTTTGATAGTATAAATTCATAATTTTGTATTTCATGAAATCCTTCGTCAAGATTATCCTTTTTATTTCATATTTGAAGTAGTGTTTCCTTATGTTACTATTATAGTATCAAATTCATGCTTAAGCATAACTCTCTGAAATAGACTCTCGGATGTTTATGTAGTTAGCTAGAGAAAATGTAGACATGAAGAGCTAAGAAATTGTGCATTGATTCATTATTTTTTTTCCATGTATTTTCTCATGATTATGGTTATAAGAAAGGTATGTATTATGTTCTTTCTATGTAATTTCTTAAATTTGAATTTTTATAATTTTTGAATTTTCGCAAGTTTATACCTTCATTATACACAAATTAGTTATTGTAACTTTGTCAGTAATATGCTAATTACTAATCAAGGTTCAAACGCTACTATTAATAAAGATTAAATATACATTAAAAATTGAAATACATATTTTTTAATGATGTTTCCTATGATATGAAGAACCATTTATGCTTTCCTTAAAGATTTGTTCTTTCTAAAATTAAAATAAAATAAAAAAGATAGTTAAAGAATTGACAAGGATAAATATATATTGTACTCTAATTTTGTATTTTTTACAATCAAGAATTATTCATAAATAGAATAAAGGAAGGAAAAGAGAAAAATTTTAAAAAAAACAATAAAAACGCATAAAACAAATATTACTACAATAAATCGTAGAGATAAAAATAAAAATATGTATACTTATATTGAATGGATAAAATATCAAAACGAAAATGTTTCTAATTTTTTTCTCTCCTAAGAAACTTGCATAAAATTAAGATACATCTCCTTTTCTTCCGCCTTATATTTTACCTAAAATAAATTTAAATATTAAAAAAATAATCCCCCTTAAATTATATAACACAAATAATACACATTTAAAAAAAAATAAAAAGTTATATATTTTTGTGAAAATTTATATTTATTATATACATGTACATACTTATATGAGTATATTTTTTTTAAAAAATTACAAGCTTATATATATATATATAATAGACAAAAAAAAAATCATGTATATATACTCTCACTAAAGGCTCAATCCTAAAAAAAACAACTATTTTTTCTTATCCAAAAAGAAAAGAGAATAGTTTTACCAATATAAGAAACATATTCAGAGATGATTTAAAATTGCAAAAAATATAAAATTAAGATTCTTTGTAATAAAATTTAACACTCAATAATTTTAAAAAATATTTTATTAAATTAATGAGGTATTTTATAATCGCGCGAAGCGCGATCAAATTCACTAGTATATATTAGTATAAAATAAAACACTGAGTTGCTTGTAATTTTGGATTGTTATTGGTAGAATAATAACATATTTAATGTAATTTTGTACTATAAGCAGTTTTATATCTATCTTTTGGCTCAAGTAAAGCACAATAAAATCACATATGAAAAAGAATGTGAATAATAATAAAAATGAGTAGATATCATTGGACTATCTACTAACTTTCTACCTTAATTCTCGGTTTAATTGGTGTATAGTATAAGTATTCTTGCAATATAATGTCAGTGCATACAATGATACAATAAATCAATTAGTATGATTTATCTATTTTTGGAGTATTCATGTAAGAGGAAATGGGAAGTGGAGTCCAACCTTAGAGTATAGTTGTTCATGATATATGAGTAAAGGCTGTTGCTGTGCATAAGATTTTTTTGGAATATTATACATTATGATATCGTATTCCTTTGTTTATCTTCTACGGAAAGTAGAACAACCTATACGCATTCTGACTAATGGGTGATAGCCACTTTGATTTTCTCCAAAAGCCTATTTCTCTGCTTTCCCTTTTTCCTTATAGTTCCTTCCTCAAAATACTTGTCCATTTTAATCATTTGGTGGAAAGAAAATGCCCCTTGATAGTGACACCAGTGAGGAGTCACGAGTTGCCAAGTCAAAAATTTCGTTAAGGGTGTCCAAAATTTAATACTTGATCTATATATTTTAGGGAAAAATGTCTGAAAAATACTCTAACTTTGGCTGAAATTGTTGTTACGATACCAAACTTTATGAAGGACCTTTTACCCCTGCACTATTTAATAGTGTATTTAAAAGGTATATATGTGCTCACGTGGACACATTACTATTTAAAATGATGCAATATTTATTGATGTTTTTTAAAATACACTATTAAATAGTACATGGGGTAAAAGGTCCTTTCCAAAGTTTGGTATCGTAACAACAATTTCGACAAAAGTTAAAGTATTTTTCAAACCCTTTTCTCTATATTTTATATAATTTTTTGACGAACCAAGTTCAATTGGCCACTCTAGACTATATATTGCTACGCCACACCACTCTTTGATCACCATTTTCATGAGAATATTTATGGAGCAATTCAGTGAACTCAACGCGGCCGCAAAATTATTCATCAAGTCACATATTACAAAATTAATCAAACTCATTGCACTGACTATAGCGTTTCTACGTACTAGAAGATTAATTGGTTGGTCGGTAAATTATTAATTGCATATCAAATTCTCAATCTCCTGAAAATGACCCCCCTTCTTTGATAATAAAATTATGCCGAATGAATTTGAATTAATCGAATGGTTTTCAAATAAGGGGTTTGTGCCAACCAACCACAAATATTATTAGATAACATGAAATTAGCTACACAATATATTGATAATCCTTATTTAATTTATTACAAAATATCTCCGATCCTAGCTATTTGAATTTCAAGATTATTCATAGCTAAATAAGATTAGCATGAAATTTTTACTATTTAACTACAAAATTCTATCCCTAGCTAATTGCTTGTTGCTTTTCCTACGGTACCAAATTAAAATCTTAAATTACAAATAATAATATATAATATTGCCTCCACCTTAATTTATGTAGTTATATTTGGCTTAACTCCTTTTTTTTTTAGAAAAAAAAGAACTTTTAAAACTAATCATAATCTTAAACAAGTTATAGACATTTTTGTGACTATTTTCATTTCATTAAAAGACAAAGGATTGTTTGATATGCAGATTATACTCTATTTGTTGACAGTATAATGATAAAAAATTACAATCCATAAACTATAATCTCAAAATAATTTAATCTGCGTACAAAGCTAAACTAAGAGAAATTAAGGATGGTTTTTTTCTCTGTGGGAAGATAGGCAATGACGTCAACAATGGGGACAACTTTCAACCCATGCGCAATTAAGCGGTCCACCCCTCTAATCCCCCCCCCCCCCCACCCCCTCCCCCCCCTTTCCTT
>NW_006238946.1:1064401-1070948 GCF_000226075.1 Solanum tuberosum
CCCCCCCCCGAACCCTCCACCCTCTTCTCCTTCTCTTTTAATACAGTACTTGCTTTTATTTCAATCTGTGGAAACTTCACTTCTCTCTGTCTAGCTTTCTCTTACAATATTCTTTCAGTTTTTTCTGTCTTCTTCTCCATTTCCTTAACCCAATCATTAGCTACTACCTTCGCACTGATCAAGCTAACAAAAAAAAACACTGCAGGTATATATAAAAGCCCTTTATATCAATTATATATGCATTTCATGCAAATATTAAAGTAGTGTCCGAATCAATTTACGTATAAATTGAATCCCCCATCTTGCATCATGGACTACTATAGTTAGGATTGCATTATTTGTAAAAAAATTATTGTCAGCGTTATGTTCTTGTGTTGTGTGACTCTGGCAAATTTTGTTGTCACGATACATTGAGATTTTCGCTCTAACTATTCGAAATTGCTTACATAATTAGTAAGTTGATGAAAAATATGGTCCTGCGTATTAGAGTGCACCTATCAAAGAAATGAGTCAGAAGGTGTCAAGTTCATTCTAGACAAACAGACAAGTGGTTCAGATTATTCCTTCTTTGGGATGATACATTATTTTCTTCCTTCAAACATTCAAAATTTTCACACACTACCTATATAGCTAGTGGCTTTTCGTCTTTTTCTTTTCCCTTTATTTACATGCCCTTTTTTAGCAAGCTTGAATATATCCCATAATACACAGTACTATTCCTTTTTGCCTCCTACTCTTTTTTTTCTCCTTTCAAACCAAAGCGTGCCTAATATTAGTATTGTTTAAAGCCATCCGATTGTTTATATCCAACCAGATAATAAACACTTCATATAAAGTGAAACGAAAGAAGTATTATTACATGTTTTTTTCTTTGACAAACAATTTAATTTTGACGACTTTTTTGTTTATCCTGTAATTGATGAGGACCATTTTGTAGGGTAACGGTGTTATATTTTTATACTAATATATATATGTAGAGGCCGTTTTTGATCCATCATTCAACTAGACAAGACAGCATCATTAGCTCAAACTTTCACTTGTCCCGTTTCCTTCAATTCTAATGAAACGTGAAATATATATACCAAGAGAAAAAGAGTGACTCTTCATCTCCCTCGACAGCAAAGCTTCATCATTTCGTTTTCTTTTCTTTCCTTTTCATCTCTTCTTCTTTAACCCCACCATTAAATTAAAATCATATCATCCTCAGAAAAAAAAAAATAGTACTAGTAACTTAGTAGGTTTTATTAGTCTAACACGCGCTCATTTGACCACCAAATGGTTTGATGATTACATTTGTAGGGTTCATAATATGCTACATTTAAATAGCTTTTCATAGATGTTACATTTATTTGGTGGCTAGTATTACTATTTGTTTCATGTCCCATGAGTTATTATTGGCTATAACTTTGTAGTAAAAGAGGTGTAATTATATAGATATATTAATGTGTTGAATGATCTTGTCTTTTGGTGCTGAATTTTATGCAGAAGTTATAATTTAAAGAGTGATCATGGATACAAACGAATCATGCGTTCCACCTGGATTTCGATTTCATCCAACAGATGAAGAACTTGTTGGATACTATCTTAGAAAGAAAATTGCATCACAAAAGATTGATCTTGATGTTATTAGAGATATTGATCTCTACAGAATTGAACCATGGGATCTTCAAGGTATGGTCTTCTTCTTCTTTTTTCATGTTAGGGTTTTTTACACCACAAATCTAAAACAAAACTGAAATGAACCATACGGTTGGATTTTCACTAGAAGCTCAGTCTAGAGTTGATCGATGAATTCCCTTGAGCTAGCCTTAATTAGTGGTCAATAAATATAAATAGTGAATCTAAGCGGCGCTCTCCCTTCTATCTATCTTTAGTTGAATGAATGAACTTTTGGATTCATTTATGTCCAATAAACTTCAAACAAAAAGACATTAAGATACTTGAACAAACAAGCGCGTAGATATATATCACAAGATGAAAGCCAAATATAGAGTTCTTGCATTATACGTTTTTGCTAACAGTTTAAACTTTTAGATAAGAAAATCGTATACTAGCTCAACAATATATACGACTACATAATATTTAAAATTATATTTTTGATTATGATCAGATAAATGCCGGATCGGATATGAAGAGCAGAATGAGTGGTATTTCTTCAGCCACAAGGATAAGAAGTATCCAACAGGGACCAGAACTAATAGGGCAACAATGGCTGGATTTTGGAAGGCAACAGGAAGAGACAAAGCTGTATACAATAAATCAAAACTTATAGGCATGAGAAAAACACTTGTCTTCTATAAGGGTAGGGCACCTAATGGACAGAAATCTGATTGGATCATGCATGAATATCGTCTCGAATCTGAAGAGAATGGTCCTCCACAGGCAAGTTCTTCATCTAATATTCTTGCTTACTAATTCAATTTCAACTTCTCTTCTTACTATAAGTTATATACACTGTCATTGCTCATAAGAATTTTCTTACACGATAGTAATCTGTCTTATTTTCAAGCTTACAAATTCCACATTTTAAAGAAGTTTAGATGTACTCTCTACATATCTTTTTGAAGGATCTGATCATGATAGTGTGAAAAGAATTTTATACTGACAATATATATAACTTAAATTTTTTATGAAAAAGCAAATTTTATAAAGACAATTTATTAAACAAAAAGATTACACAGTCAAAAACAGCAACAAGAATTAATCCTTTGTTCTTTACATGCACACCACTTTTATTTAGTGATCTAACTATAGTAGAGTACATACTAAAGATAATTTCCAACACCTTCAAAAGTCAAAAGACATAACTTTCTGAAGCAAATTACAAGTGTGCTTTCCTTATTAGTCCCTTTTTGTGAGGTCATTGAGCTTTCACTCTTCCAAAAGAGATTTTCCCATATATATATATATATCTTCTTACCTACAACCCCTTTGACTAACTTCTTATATCTTTACCACACAATTCAGATATGTACTCCACTAAAACAAAGAAAAAAGAAACCTTTAGATATAAACTTTACGAACCTTCTTATAACCACCAAGTTAAAATGAAATCACATAGAAAGACAATTAGATGAACTGTCATATCACTGCTAATTACTATAATTAACTGAGTTCAACTTTTTTACACAAGTTGAGGTTAACTAATTTAAATTATAGGTGTTGAGAATATAATTAAGTAATGAATTAATTAGTGTGCTCTCTACAATAATAGGTAACCCATCCATAAAAATGGAAGTAGTAACCTTGAAAATGAGACAAGTTATAACTTGTTACTCTCTCCGTTCATCTTTATTTGTTCAATATACTAAAAATAGTTGTCCAACTTTACTTGTTCAGTTTGAAAAATCAAGAGATAATTTACCATTTTGTGTCTATTTTACCTTTGCCTATTAAATATACAGTACTCATTTTCATCAATTAGATGACTAAATATAATTAATACTAGTACTCATTTTCAACATTGGATAACTAAGTATAATTAATAGGGATTATATATAATAAGGGGTGTATCAGATCAAACATGGACAAGTAAAGATAGATGGAGCGGGTATAGCAAATTAAAATGCATTGATATAGTATGCAAGTTATTAAATCCTATAATAATTACTAATTTACTTTATTGAACTGTTGCAGGAAGAAGGATGGGTGGTTTGTAGAGCATTTAAGAAAAAAATTACAGGACAAACAAAGACTAATAATATGGTTGAAGGATGGGAATCAAATTATTTCTATGATGAAGCAACTACTACAGTAAGCTCAATAGTGGATCCTCTTGAATACATCACAAGACAACCTCCTCTTCTTTCAAATAATTTCAACATGCTACAAAATAATCTACTATGCAAACAAGAAACATCAATGGAAGCAGCCGAAAACAATCTCAACTTTTCTTATACAAATTCAGATCAATTCATACAGCTTCCACAGCTCGAAAGCCCTTCACTACCACTCCTAAAAAGGCCAATTAGCTCCATGTCTCTCGTCTCCGATTACAACAACAATAATAATCATGAAGAAGATGGAAGCAAAAATGTAACGGCTGATTGGAGAGCACTTGACAAATTTGTTGCGTCTCAATTGAGTCATGAAGAGACAACGTTATACGAAGATGATCAGCACAATTGTTCCGATTTGGGAATGTTGCTTTTGCTGAGTGATAGAGGAGAAGGGCCTAAGCTGAATGAGATCTTGAGTTCGAGCTCTGAGGATTGTGATATTGGCGTTTGTTTATTTGATAAATGAAGAAGAAAAATGATCCATTTGAAACTATTATACATATATATATTATTATATATATTATGTAAGTAAAAGTTATTATTTGTGAAATTATTAATGAGTGAAGAGAATCATCCATTGTACGTATTGGAGTTGATTATATATAGAATTGCTAGGAGTTAAGAACTAGTACAACTAATAAAAAACTTTATACGTGCATGTGATATTTATGAATTTCGATCGTGTTTAACCATATTTTTACCATATTGGTATTCTACTTCTTGTTTGTTTTTTTACATCTTCCTGTCACTTAAAAGATAATTACAAGTAATTACTTTGCAAAAACTCTCACTTCAACTTTCGGTTGACCCTCATTTGAGACATTCTCATTGACCTGTTTTTCTTTTGCTGAGTTTTTAACCTTTTTAGTGTATTTATCACACCTTTCTAGTTTTGCAACTCAAGTTAGCTACCCTCAATCGATCGAGTTAGTCACATCTGTATTAGGAGTAGAGTTAGAAGTCTGGATACTAGTTAGACCGAACGCAGTAATTTTACTCAAATATTATTTTTGTATGATGAAATTTCTCAAATATGTACAAACATTAAGTTTAGAGTTCAATTATTAACACTTGAATCGTAGTTCTAAAATTTGAAACTCATGAAATTAAAATCATAGCTCCGCCCGCTTGGCGCTCCGCATCTGATCTATATACCATATACGTTTACAATAAATCCAAAGATTCCATCTTGAAAAAAGGAATTGGAGAACATAAAGTAGTATCCTTCTTCTTTTTTTCTTCTTATTTGAGGAAACTATTTCATGCAAAGGAATAAAAGAGAAAAGAATATTTGACAAATGTATATGAGAATGGTAGGACTATTGAAAATTGACCAATGGGGAAATGTTTTGTAATGGTTTAAAGGGGATATTAGATTGATCATGAAAAAGAGAAAAGCATAATAATAAACATGGCATGTAGTAGAAAATATTAGCAAAGGCAAATAAGAAGAAGAAAATATATGCTATAGTGGGCCAATGTGTTGGCTAGCATGCGTTGTATGCACCATCGCAATGGCTTCTATTTTGGCATGCTTTGTCTCTTCTCAAAAGTAACTATTTGGACAATAGTTGATTGAAATACAAATAGTACAAAATGTAGTAACCAAGTTCAAAAAAAAAAAAAGTACTCCCATTTTCTAATTTATGTCATAATGTTTGACTGCTCACGAAGATCAAAGAGAAATCAAACTTTCAAAATTTATGATATTGAATGGTAAAATCATAAAATAATCATTTATCATTCTTTTGGATCGATTTAAAAAGAAAGATTGTCGCATAAATTGTCTTCGCGGGTTGTTTCTTGTGTTGTTCTGCTAGTGACGTACACATGCCAAGTCCAAACTTAAAATTTTGGCATTTACTAGTTTGATACCAATCAGTCTTTTTATCATGGAAATTGGTGTCCGACAATAAAGTTTAGAACAGATTTTGTATTTGTAGAAATCTAACCAATTAGTTCAGGCCCTGAATTTTTCTTCTACTTTTTGTTTCATTCTTTTTGTTAGAGGTGGAGAATTCAAACTTTTTAAAAAAAAAATATGTTCATGATCATATTAGGCTTGATGGTCGCAAAAGTTACAAATATTTACATTTTTCGAAACGTTATTTTAAAATATCTCAGATGTTTGGTTACTGCTCATGAAAACATTGGACAAATAATTAAGTTGTTTGTCAATCAAACTCAATTAAAAACATCCACATAAAAAGGTAATTACCGTAGAAAATGATTTATCCCACACAAATTAAAGTCTAATCAATTCAACACAAGCTTGTTGATCCGTGAGTTAGCTTCCTCTAAATATCAAGTAAATAATAAAAAATAAATAAACAAACAAATAAAAATAATAGAATAACTACTAGTCTCAGTCCAAATAAGTTGGATGAACTATATAAATCCTTACAACCATGTCTCTCTCTATTCAAGTAGTAACTAAAAGACAGAATATTCACCTTTCGTTTTTCCTTTTTGTTTCTTTCAAGGCTACTTTTAGAGTTTTTGTTTTTATTTTTATTTTCTGATATCCTCATTAGAATTCAATTAATTTAAATTCAAACCGTTTAGGACTCCATTCAGAGGAAAACGTTCCCTACCAAAAAAATTCCAAATTCAGAGATTGAGTCCAAAATATCTAATTAAAGAAAGGAACAAATTCATCAACTGCATCACATCTTTTAATGGTACTACTTTGAGAGTTACATTTCAGCTAGGTATACTTTTCTTTTTCTTTTACAAATCCTCACATTGGGGGTTGGGGCTGGGGGGGG
>NW_006238946.1:1071845-1080593 GCF_000226075.1 Solanum tuberosum
GTTGGGAGACCAGAAACAGTAACATATGATAATGCCTCCTTCAACGGGGTACAAAAAGTTGTCACGCCACAAGTGAGATGGAGAGGTATGTTTTATCATATAGTACTAATGCTCCCCTAATTAATTAATCAAATGGGACACATTACAGCTTTTCTTTTTTTCACCTAGAAAACCCAATTGCAATCATGAGTTACCCTAATACTATATGACTATCTAAATAATTTTATTACTATATCTTAAACTGCTCTATCATATGTTGAACAATGGGGAGGAAAGCATGCCTTATTAACAATTTATATCTGTACATTAGTTACCTAAATTACTCAGACAGGTACCCTACTTTTTATCATTAATTATTTAGTATATGTGCATAATAATTTCACCATCTTCCACGCCGTCCTCTACATAGCTATCTTGCATCTCCAAAACTGTCACAGAAATGGTTAATAAACAATTGAGAATTTGTTTTAACACATGTTCAGTTTTCCACATGTTGTGTGGTCCAAATATCATCACCTTCAGTCCTGCAAAAAATGACGTTCACTCATGGTGACATAAGTTAGGCAATAAAGCAAGTAATATTTTGACCTAAAATGGGCATTGCTTTAGCGGCGGAGTTACTATGCATTGCAATGTAAGCTATAATGACAACTAGTAATTGAGCCAGGATTTTCACTAAAGGGACCCAAAAAAACAAAGTAACAACACGAAGAAACCAAAGAAAAGCACCATACACAATAAAATAATTCGATAGGGAGTTTGGATAACCCCTTTAGCTCCGACCCCTGATGGCATTCCCTTAGCTATAAGTCTATAACCATACACGTAGATAAAATTTTAAGTAGCAGTAAAGGAATAGTAATATAATCAAAAACTTGAAGGGGAGAAAAGTCGAATAGCATGACAAATAGGGCATAGAGTGTAAGGTGATTGAAATTTACAGGTTCTAATGGGGGAAACAAGTATAGTGGTCATTCAATTAAAACTTTAGCTCATTTAGCATTTTGAGTGGGTCATTAGCATAAATGAGTGCTCAGGAGCTTATGTTAATGAACAAAGATCAAGAACCAGGAAAAGATGCATCAAAATATTCCTATCTCAAGGAAAAGAAAAGCCATCCAAACTCACTCTAAAATCCATAGGGCCAATATATAATCAATTATTTCTGTATTTGTGCAACTCAAACTTCATCACTGGAGGGCTGTAGTGTTTTCATAATTGTCAGTAGAAACACATGCTACACTACTATCAATCATCAAAGAAATATGCAGCAATCAATCTATGAATTGCACATGAAACATGAAGGAAGTGGGGAACAAGTGGTGGTGATAGTTAAAAGGGATAGCGGCACTTTGCAAAGTGACTAGGTACCAACCATACTAAGATGCAGGCATAATGAGACTAATCAATGCAATCCCTTCAAGTATACAATTACCGGAGAGTGGTTAACATTACCGCTTCAAACAAAACAAAACTCTATCAGGGGATACATGGCAATCCAAGCCAAAACACAAATACTTGAAAAACCAATGCCTGCAAAAATTTCCAAATTACTTGAATCGTCAATGCGTTAAATGTTACTCGACACACTTTCCATTTTAGTCCGTCCCAAAAAGAATGACACTTTTTCTTATTTAACAAATATTTAATAACACCGTTAGCATTTTACCCATGTTGAATCCCACTTATTTGGCAAAGAAGCCCACAAAAATGTTTTCTTTTAAAAAAAATTCATATATTTTAAAGAGTAGTTTTGAAACATTGCAAAGTCTCCCCATATTTCTTTAACTTAGTTCCCAGTCACACTACATCACATAAATTGGGGTGGAGGGAGTAGTACTCAGCCACCAACAGCTTATTTGTAGGAAAAAAAAAACACTTCCATTCCAAAAAACTTGGAAACTTCACACCAAATTAGAATTGAATAGTTTAGGGAGTGGGTTGGAGTGTGGGCGTTACATGCTTTACAAGCATCCAAAGTAATTGTTCAGCATTGTAACAAGTCTTATCCCAGTTATGGTCTGTCCCTATTCACTAACCTTAACCATCAAGCTTCAGGTGAGCAACAAAATAGATGGGGTTAGCCCTCCATCCACATATGCAGCTGGACCACTAGTGTAGAAGAGATCCCTAGCACTTGAGATGTTTGGCCAAATCACCAGTAGCATGTGACTTCCACTAATCCTTCGGAGTGCAGGAATGGAAAACAGAGTAGATCTCTTTATCGAGGCACCAAACTGTTAGTCCCAATTTATGTCAAATAAGAACACCTGCAAAGTACATTGGATTTTTCCCCACAGCTGAAAGAAGTACATCAATGGAAACAACAAACAAGATGAAAAGACAGAAAAAGAATACACAAAATACAGAGAAAAACTAAAACAATCTGACAGCAACATAAATCCAACTTTTAAGCCCAAATTGATGATGTGACATTGTTAACAGACATACTGAAAAGTAAATTACCATCACAAAAGGATCAATGAATGCAAATTCATCTAGTTTTTATCCTAAAGAAAGACATTGATGATTCAATCGATGTAATAAGATTCCCAATAACCAAATTCATCTGTTATTCTAGTGATATTTTTTTTAACTTTTCTTTGTCCTCTTACAGATTGATCCTTTCTTGTGATCTTGCTGCAAAGTTCAACACTTTCAAGTGTTCCAATTCCAAGAACCTTAAATTTAGTAACAGTGAGCAACTACAGATAATATCTTCATCGTTTTCAGTTCAAGCAACTCAGATATTTCAACTAACATGAAAATATTATAAGTTCATAAGACCTACAATCAAATGGAAGAAAATTATCTCAAAAGACCTACAATCTCTTCAAATCCTTGCAGATTTGGCTAAAAATAGATCCTGATAAAATAAAAAGATCCATGTAGACAGCAGAAATTAGTAGAAAATGTAGAGAACTTGTAATGTTAGAATCCAAGTTATTGAACATTGGCATGAAACAGGTGCAGATGAAGCAAAGTAGAAAGTGGGGATTCATATAACCAATACCAACCAGTTTGGGATTGAGGTGTAGTAGTTGTTTATAAAGAAAAAGGGGAAGCATCAAAGCAACTATGAAAAAAAAACCAGTCAAAGGCACAAACAAATACCTTTCAAAAAGATCAAAGGCACTAAAAGAAATCTAACATTCATATCAAAAGAGGCCCAAAAAAACCATATACATACAAAAGCTAAAAATTGCACCACATATATGCACCACGTGCTTGATTCAGCTCCTGAGTTTTCAATGTCAAGCATTAATTGATATATAAACGTGAGAAAACTGAAGTCAACAATTTGATTATTTTTCAGATGTATCAACAATGACATAGAACCCTACTCATCAAGGACAACCAGGATATCGCCAAGGTTGCGCTCTCAAACAGAACAAGTAAAGGCCTCTTTGTGGCACTTGAATTGCACGAACCAATTAATGAGTAACCTCAAATCTACCAAAAAATGGAAATGGAAGAAATCCCTATTGCCATCAAACTTCAAAAATAGAACAGAGGAAGCTGGATGACAATGTTGAACGGACTTAAGCAAATAAGATAAAGAGGACAAACAGACACGAACAAATAAGTTACCTTAAAGGGTTCCACAGACCAGGCACTAAAAGTCAGCCTGAGGATCAGAAGCTTAGTGCAACATTTGGAACTATTGGGTTTAATTTACTCCTGACAGGTGAATGAGGAATCCATAACTATGATATCCAGATTCTTCCAGTGGTTGGTGCAGACTTCCTTACAGCCGCGTGAACCAACAGTGATATCAAGATACAAAATTAATCAGATCAAAAGCTAACAGCACAAACTCACAGCTCAAGTAATTAGCCAGCCACCTTAAAAACATTTTTTTGCACATAACAAATTCACGATTTCAGTTACACCAAGTATATTTGTGGCGAGATGAACACCAACATACTTAATCTGACCTTGATCCCACAATAATCGCTCAGTATGATAATAGATAACCAGTGTGATAAAAATGAAATACATTTGGATTACATAAAGTGATTCATTATGGAAAAACTCTGCAGGAACTTCATTAATTTTTTCAACCATTTTATCGCCGAAAAGCATTGCCTTCTGAAGCTTCTGCTCTCTGTGAATAATGTGTTCGGCGACGAACACTTTCCTCAATTGTGGAGCTTCCTCCCTTTCCAGCACCATAAACACTTCTTTGAGCAGCGTCCAGAAAATTCCTACCACCAGACGAGCCAGCATGTACAGCTTCCTTAGCATCTTTTTCCTCTGCCTTCTTAAGTCTTTTCCATCTTTGCTCCTCATGGACCTCAGCATCTTTCTGCATCTCCTGTAGACGGGCAGCTCTCTCTTCTTCAGAAAGCCTAACAGGCTTGCGAGAGTTATGACGCGACTCGTGCCTTGGAGGATCGGATCTTGGCTGCTCACGAGAGTTACGATGGGATTCGTCCCTAGGTATATCAGATCTTGTCTGCTCACGAGAGTTACGATGGGATTCGTCCCTTGGTATATCAGATCTTGTCTGCTCACGAGAGTTACGATGGGATTCGTCCCTTGGTATATCAGATCTTGTCTGCTCACGAGAGTTACGATGGGATTCATGCCTTGGTATATCAGATCTTGTCTGCTCACGAGAGTTACGATGGGATTCATGCCTTGGTATATCAGATCTTGTCTGCTCACGAGAGTTACGATGGGATTCATGCCTTGGTATATCAGATCTTGTCTGCTCACGAGAGTTACGATGGGATTCATGCCTTGGTATATCAGATCTTGTCTGCTCACGAGAGTTACGATGGGATTCATGCCTTGGTATATCAGATCTTGTCTGCTCACGAGAGTTACGATGGGATTCATGCCTTGGTATATCAGATCTTGTCTGCTCACGAGAGTTACGATGGGATTCATGCCTTGGTATATCAGATCTTGTCTGCTCACGAGAGTTACGATGGGATTCATGCCTTGGTATATCAGATCTTGTCTGCTCACGAGAGTTACGATGGGATTCATGCCTTGGTATATCAGATCTTGTCTGCTCACGAGAGTTACGATGGGATTCATGCCTTGGTATATCAGATCTTGTCTGCTCACGAGAGTTACGATGGGATTCTTGCCTTGGCAGATCAGATCTTGCCTGCCTCTCATGTTTCACAGCTTCATTATCATTCCTAATCTTAGTTTTTTCTTTGTCAAAATCATTGCCTCCTTCAGGATCTCGTAAGAGAGACAATTTCTGATCATTAATCCTCTTGTCCCTGCGAGACTCTCTCTTTCTCCTGGAATCATCTTCGCTCGAGTATTCATCTGGATCAAAGGTTTGTCTAGGTGAAGAATTCCTCAAATGCTTCGATTTCGAGTTGTGATGCTTTGATTTCTTGTCTCGATGTTTATGTCTGTGTTCATCCTTCTCTTTCTCATCATGCATCTTATCCTTATTTTTCATTGTTTCAACAGATTTACGAATCATGGCCATCTGGACAGGGTTGTTCTTCACACGTGCAAGGGCTTCTTGCTCTCGCTGACGAATCATAAGCAAGGGATCAGAATGGAGTTTTCTCCAAGCATCATTGGAAGATTGTGGCTTGTCCTCAAATAGAGCTCCTGGCACAGATGCTTGCGGTTTGGCAGAAGAACTGGAATCAGCAGCAGTTACAGCAGCTGTTACAGGTTCAGCCGGCTTGGACAAAGATTCAAACCCACTAGAACTTCCCTTTCCAACAGCTAATCCAGAATCATAAAGAAATTCCAGCCTCTCTTGCCTGGTAACCAAGCCAGCTTGTTCCTGGAGTTGGCGAAATTCACTGCGCTCACGCTCCTCCTGGATCTGCTTGCGGAGCTCCTCCAACTTCCTCTGTTCGGCGTCATGCTTCTGCTCTGCTTTCCATACATTTTCAATGTTCCGAAGACTCCCCGTGTGCCATCCCTTCTTATTCAGAAACTTCAGAGCCATCAAAAATCCACAAAACTTAACACTGATTCCAACTCCCAAATAAGACACACTATCAAAGGACGGAAATTTCTCTCTTGCTTACCCTTAATACCTGCAAATAAAAGCAACCAAATGGGAGAGTAAGTCAGGAATGAAAATAAGTACAAACAAATTTCGTTACCAACTTGTCTAAATCAACTAAAGAGGCGATCTGGAAGCTAAATAATAGTTTGGATTTCCGAGACAGATTGATAGATAAGAGATTCGTTTTAAATTCTTAATTGTTAGTTGCAGTACATCAGTAATCAAAATTGTTAACTTGAATAATTAGAAGGATTTGACAAATACTTAGATCTGTGACTTCCCCAAAGTGCTGAAACTCCACAACCCCAAATGAAAACACTCCATCTTTTAGCCTCTGATTTCACGTTTTCTGATTTAAAAATCCGCAGAAAGTTTATTGGTAATACTTCACGGGCAAGATTAGTACCCACAAACCCGCCTTGAAGCAATTACAACATCGAAAGCATATAAGAACGCAAAATCAGCTTGAAAATAATAAAAGCACTGTAGAAAACGGATTGAAGAATTTCTATCTACGATAAGAGTTGACAAAGAAAAAAAAGCATTAGAAACAATTCAAACCTAGATAAACTTTACCAATTAACATAAAGAAATCTATTTGAATTAGGGTTTTGGAGAATATCTAGAATAGGAGATGAAAAAAGGGAGAGGGAGATGAAGAAACTTACAGGTCGATTACCGCCGAGAAAGAGATGCGTACGTCGCCATTGGAGATTTGACGCCGCCGGATAGTATAACAGTCTATCGAATCCCGTCTGATATTTTCTTGATATTTCCTTTTCCTAAACTATTTATTAGTTATTACTACTGTATTATATTACTATAAAATAATAATTGCATTAAATTTGCAAATAATCATTTACTAATATCCATACATTATAAATAATAATAAAAAATAGGTTCTTAAAAAAATATTAGCAATATTCCAACATGAATTTGATTATTTGTCATTATCACATAACTCAACAACTTCTAATGAATGAATTATTCAGGAAATAATAAATCATTGATTCTTTAATCAACATTAAAAGGAAAATAAATAAGAAAATAAGAATATATATATACAAAGGTATTTCATAAGAAAAAAGAACATGTGTTAAGTTGCATATATTATACAATTGTGATATATGTCTCAGGAAAAAATCCAAAAATTTGTTAACAGATTCAAAAAAAAATTACGCTTGAACATGAAAGCAATTACTCCTTCTGTCCCAATTTATGTGACACATTTCAGATTTTGAGATTCAAACAAGTCTATCTTTGACCGTAAATTTTTCATATATCTTTTAAATATTTTGAATTATCAATTATTGTGACTTATAATACTTTTTATGTAATTTACAAATATATAAATTTCATTTTAAAAAATTTGAAGATTCCATGAGCAAATTCTCGGTCAAACTTAAATTGTTTGACTTTCAAAAAGTAAAATGTGTCACATAAATTGGGACAGAGTGAGTATAACTTTTGGACATGCATAATGAATTTCTTCAATTGATAAGTGAGAAACTTCATATATATGTAAAAATAGATAATATGTAAGCTTATATATAATACTTTTAAGTTATAGAATTTTATATAGAATATCAAAACATGAATTCTTGGAAGCAAGTACAATAATTATTTTATGTACAATGAATATACCTACTATATGTGTATATGTTCAATATAATCAGAGACAATAATTTTGCTGAAACAAAAGTACAAAACAATAGAGTTTAAAACATATACTCAAAAACAATAATTAATACCATAAGTATAAATTAATGACCGTAAAAAAACCATATCAGAATATGCAAAAATAGAATGAAATAAAAAGGAAAAAAACGAGTCTACTGAATGCACAGTATGCCCTTAAAAAATTTATTCCCCTCTAATACTTGTGGTTTAAAGAATTAGACCCTCTCAGGATGGACGATTTTATTCACCAACATATTGATACAAAAACAATGGTGTCAGTAAGCCACTCAACATGAGCAAAATACACGAATATTTAATTGTGCAAAAGAAGAAGAAGAAGTTCAGAATTTTCGTTGTTTTAAAATGAAAGAAAATCCCTCTATTTATAGACAACAAAGGGTAGTGTGAATAAATGTTTGTTGTGCCTTATCGAAAAGGTCACAACTCTTTGGAAAAGTCACAACCCTTCAGAAAGGTCATGACTTTTCATAAACGTCACAACCTTTCATAAAAGTCGCAACTCTTTATAAAAGTCACAACTTTTCATAATATTCACAATTTTTCATAAAAGTCACAACTTTTCATGAAAGGGAAAGGCTAGTTTTGGAAACAAATTAATTAAAGGGAATCCTAATTTGTGGTGGTGCCACGTATGCGGGTTTAGGGTTCTCTTTCATATATATTACTCTTATTTAGAAATGGGAGTTTGGAGGACCAACATTGCACTAAAGAATTGGACTAAAAGCTATAGAAATTGTACATTGAGGCCCACCAAAAAGATGAACTAAAGTAACTTCATCTACTTCTACTTTTTCTACACATATTTTTCTTTAATAAAATAATTATTGCCTCCATTTTTATTTTTATTTTTAACATTTATTTTTAATTTTAAAACATTGGAAATTTTATGTTAAAAATTTTAATAATAGAAAAAATGATTTATTTAACTTTTATCATCATCAATACTACTAATTTATTTGACGTTTTTTCTTAATCTTCATCTCATCATTAATGTTATTTATATAATTTTCTTAAATCACTTATTTTTTCTTTTTTAACTCTTTTAT